>NW_021820702.1:0-290620 GCF_901001135.1 Rhinatrema bivittatum
GTTTCCTGTATTCTGGAAAGGGCATCCGCACGAGTATTCTTGGTTGCCGGACGGTAGCGTAGAACAAAATCAAAGCAGCTAAAAAATAGTGACCAGCGGGCCTGGCGTGAGTTCAGACATTGCGCCTTGTTAAGGTGTTCTAAGTTCTTATGGTCTGTATAGCCCGTGATCGTGTGTTGTGCCCCTTCCAACCATTGCCTCCATTCCTCGAAAGCCATCTTTATCACCAACAACTCTTTATCGCCGATACCATAGTTCTTCTCAGCCGGAGAGAATTTGTGAGAGAAGTAGGAGCAGGGGAGTAGTGTTCCTTGGTTGGAGTGCTGACTAAGAACTGCCCCTACCGCCACATCCGAGGCGTCTACCTCCATGATGAATGGCCGAGTAGGATCTGGGTGGTGAAGACAAGGTTCTTGTAAAAATGCTGTCTTCAGTTTCTCGAAAGCCTGTACGGCCTCACTGGGCCTCTTCCTGGGGTCTGCACCTTTCTTGGTTAGGGCTGTGATGGGTGCCACAATATGTGAATATTGTGGAATTAAATTCCTGTAAAAATTGGCAAAGCCAAGAAAGCGTTGTAATGCCCGAAGTCCCACAGGTTGCGGCCACTCCCGGATGCTGGCAAGCTTATCCGGGTCCATTCGGAAGCCGGTGGTAGAAACGATGAAACCCAGGAAGGGTAAGGACTGTTTTTCAAAGAGGCATTTCTCCAGCTTTACAAATAATCGGTTCTCTCTTAGACGTTGAAGGACGCGTCGGACATCGGTGCGATGTGTGGCCAAGTCCTTGGAATAGACTAGCACATCATCAAGATAGATGATCACTCCTTTATGTAACATGTCCCGGAATACTTCATTCATTAAGTTCTGAAATACCGCAGGTGCATTACACAGTCCAAATGGCATTACAAGATATTCATAATGGCCATCGCGCGTATTAAAAGCGGTCTTCCATTTGTCTCCCAGCTTTATTCGGACCAAATTGTAGGCGCCCCGTAAATCTAGTTTGGAGAATACTCTGGCTCTGTGAAGGCGGTCTAGTAATTCTGGAATTAGTGGAAGAGCGTAACGGTCCTTGCAAGTGATCATATTAAGTCCTCTGTAATCGATGCATGGTCTCAATGACCCGTCCTTCTTAGGAACAAAGAAGAAGCCTGCGCCAGCTGGCGACGTAGAGGGATGGATGAACCCCCATTCCAGATTCTCTTTTATGTATTGAGACATAGCCTGTGATTCCAGACCTGATAGGGGGTAAACCTGCCCTCTGGGCGGGCTAGTATTCGGTAGCAGATCAATGGCACAGTCAAATGAACGATGTTTTGGAAGGATCTCAGCCTTCTCCTTGGAGAAAACATCCGCAAAATCGGCATATTGTGGAGGCAGCTGAAGTTTTGTAGCGGCCATTTGCACCTTGGATTGCGGTATCTGGCGATCACAAGTGGTGAAACATTCCGGACTCCAAGCTGTGATCTGGAGGGACCTCCAGTCTATGATAGGTGCATGTTTCTGTAACCAAGGAAGACCCAGAACCACTGGGTGATTCGCCTTTTCCAAAATGAAGAAGGATATCTCTTCTTTATGGAGGATTCCCGTCTGGAGGGTTATCGGAGCCATACAGGAGGTGATTTGTCCTGGAAGATTCTCTCCCTGGATGGAGGAGATGAATAAGGGTGACTTGCGAGGAAGTACAGGTAGTTGTAGCTGATGGACCAATTCTACTAGGATAAAGTTCCCTCCAGCCCCTGAATCAATGAGGGCCTGGGTAGTAAGAGATCCTTGACAAAAGTGCAGCGTGACTGGAATAGTACAGTGAGGAGCGAGATTGCTCCCTAGGGTCAGCTCCTCGATGACACCTAGGTCTGATAGTTTCCTGGACGTTCAGGGCATTCAGTGGTATAACTTCTTTATCTGCGGTGTCAGTGTATTCATCTGTGCGAGTAACTGGTTAAAGGCAACAGTCAAGTTATCCAACGAATTCTGTTGTTCGGAGATTCGCTGGGCCAGGCCTGAAATGGCCTGCAAAGCGGTGAGCTGAGCCGAATCCATGGAGTTAGCAATCTGTTATGGTTTTGAGGTGTTGGAGTGGATTCTTGGGTACTGCAGTGATGGCCCGCACCATTTTTAAAGATGGCGCCGACCATCCAGTGCTCCCTCCATGTGACAGGGGCCAGCCAATAGCATGGATACCCTGTCACATGGTAAGGGCAAAGGGCCATCGGCGCCATTTTGATTAGTGGCAGCCGATGGCCCGGGAGCGAGAGATCGCTCCTGGGACCCCCACTGGACCACCAGGTACCTGTAAAAAGTTTTTTTGGGGGGGTCGGGAGGCTAAGGGATTAGTTTTAAAGGGTCGGGGTGGGTTTAGGGGTTATTTTTGTGTGCCGTTTTTCCCGCCCTCCCCCAAAACGATAAGAGAAACCCCACGAACAATGTATACTTGTTTATACAGGAATATTTTCATCTCCTTTTTGAAACTCTTGATACAGCTGATGGATCTGAATTAATCTGGTAGCGAGTTCCAAAGTCGAGGGCTGGCAATAGAAAAAGCTCTGTCTCTTGTTAAATCAAAGCACACATCCTCCACCGAAGGAACTTCTAATCAGTTATTATCAGCAGATCTCAGAGAGCGCATAGGCTTATAATTTCTCAGGACAGTATTTGACCAATAATCAGAGTCACCATGATTTATTTTATGAATCAAGTTTGGCAATTTTATATTGGGACACACCACTTGATGGTTAACCAATGAAGAGAGGCTAAGATTGTGCCAATATGACTGGGGGTATAGTGATGCCACTTAGAACTTGTGCTGCCAGCATTTCGCACAAGCTGTAATGGGTGAAGGGCATTAAGCAGGAGTCCAATATACAGTGCATTACAATAATCTAAACTGCTTAATATTAACTCTTGTAGGATGTAGGAAAATCATCTGACTCTAAGAAAGATCACAATCTCTTGACCATGTAAAGCTTGTAAAATGATACTGTGTCCTTAATGTAAAGGGTCAATGTCAAACCAGGATAGTGATTCTTAAATTACAGACATACTGCTATGACTGTGGTGGGGTGTGGTCACCAATGTTCAGATAGCGAACATCATGCAATGGAATTTACTAAGCAAAAGAACTTTGGTTTTGAAATATTGAACATTAAATCTATATAGTATAGACTGGACTTTGAGTATTGGGTGGCAGTTCTAGTTTACCACATCTCCAAAAGACATAGCAGAATTGAAAAGGTACAGAAAGGGTCGACCAAAATGATAAAGGGGATGGAAGGAATTTCCTATGAGGAAAAGCTTAAGAAGTTAGCAGTCTTCAGTTTGGAGAAGAGACGGATGAGGGGAGATATGATAGAGGTCTATAAAATGTGTGAAGTGGAACAGGTTTATTTCTTTCAAAAAGTACAAACCCAAAGGATATTGAATGAAGTTACTAGGTGATACATTTAAAACTAGTAAGACTTTTTTTTTTTATTCAACCATAATTAAATTCTGGAATTCGATGACAAAGGATGTGATGAAAACATAGTGTAACTGGGTTTCATAGAGATTTAGACAAGTTCCTGGAAGAAAAGTCCATAAACCATTATTAAGGTGGACTTGGGGAAATGAACATCTTATCCTTGGGATAAGCAGCATCCCTTCTGGGTTCCTGCCAGGTACTTGTGACCTGGATTGGACACTGTTGGAAACAGGATATTGGGCTTGATGGACCTTTGGTCTAACCCAGTATGGACAATCTTATGTTCTTATATTCTTATGACAAATACATTGTAGACATAATGAGGTCAATGTTCAAAACTATACATTTAAATGGCTTGGAGTTAGACAGATAAGTTGGAGTTAGATAACATGGATAACATAGAGTTAGATGGATAACTTATGTTAGATGGCTAACATGTATATTAAATGGATAACTTGCCATTTAGATGTATAACTTGCGAGCTATTCATTTAAATGGCTTTGAATATTTACTTCAATGAAACTAGCTTGAAGGTTTCTGACCATAATTAGAATATTACACAAAAACTGAGGGGTAAATATTCAGCCGCTGAGTGGCTAGTTGAGTTAGCCAGATAAACATATCAGGCTAACTTAACTAGGATATTCAGATTTGGAGTTAGCTGCACTGCTGAATATCCAAGTTAAGTTAGCCAGATATGTTTATCTGGTTAACTCAACTAGCCACTCAGCAGCTGAATATTTACCCCTCAGTTTTTTGTGTAATATTCTAATTATGAAGTTACTAGGTGATACATTTAAAACTAGCAACCAGCTAACTCTGCTCCTCTGGAACGCCTACCACCCACCCCAAGAATGCCCCGATTTACCTGGCTAAATTCCAGCTGGATAATTCATTATCTGGCTAGAGTTTAGCTAGATAAGCCTTTTTTTTTTAAAATATCTTTATTTCCAATTTTTCCAATAATTAACCAGGACATGAAAAATATAAACATCTGCATGTATTACAATTTACAATTTATAATCCCCCTCTTCCCCTCCCCTCAATCCCTACCCCGTCTCTGGTGAGTTTTAGCATCACATGAGGGTTTCTGCTCCTGATTGCACCATAAACATAGAGCCTTCATAAAGTGGTGAGAATTCGAAGTCCTTGTGGGTTGTAGTGCGATTTAAGACATGTCAAGGAGTCGACTCCACGCTTGGCGCTAAGAGATAGAAGAAACATAGACCATCCGTCCATAAACTCCTTATATCTTGCCTGTGTCGACTGTCTAGCTGTTATATGTTCGAAGACTGCCATCCGGTGTAATTTCACTCTCCAAGCTGACACCGTGGGGGCCTCCTCTTTCATCCACGTTTCCAGAATCGCTTTCTTTGCCAGCCAGAAGGCTTTTTGCAGGAATGCCCTCTGTCTAATTGACATTGTGATCAGCAGCTTGTCCATCACCTTAAAGAGACATAAACACAGGTCGTCTGGGATAGATGAGTGTAACAGTCCACCTGGAAAACTTAAGACATGACTCCAGAACCTATGTATTTTACAGCAGGTCCAGAACTGATGTATAAGAGTTCCCACTGCAGTTTGACATGTAACACAGATGTTACTATTAGTCAATTTGGCCTTATAGGCCCAAATACGGGATACATACAAGCCGTCTAAGAAATTTGTATTGGGGTTTTCCCTCAGTAACACATTGTCAGAGACCTGTTTAATGTCCACAAAACACCGCCCCAAAATCTCTGGGGTAATTGCAGTACACAGTTCCCTATTCCATTGCCCCGCGAGCTCCAGTAGCTGACCTGGAACTTTGATTCCCCCAAGCACCCTCTTTAGAAAGGCGCACGTCGTTTGCTGACCTGTCGGGGTGGAGAAAAATTTGACAAAAATGGGAACATTGGGCGTACTGGATCTCGGCAGTAAATCATGTTCAATAAAGTGTCTAATGTAAGTACATGCAGAACTCTTTATGGGAAAGATCATATTCCCGTCACAACGTGTCAAAGGGGAGTACCCTTCCAACATCCTTCTGCAAGTATTGAGGAAGGAATTCCAGTCCCTTGGCCTCCCACATATTTAATACCGAACGCCCATACCTTGGAGGGAATTTGGGATGCCCGCATGGTGAAATAAAGGGCGATATTTCCCATGAGACCCAAGTTTGTGGCTCAAGCTGTGCCATGCCATCCGGCAATTGACTAGAAATTGGTTGCAAGAGACTTCCCTGGGTATGTACGCCCTGGAGATATGCAAAAAGTTATGGAGTTTAAGGGGACTACAACAAGCCTGGAGGAGTCCAATGGGCGTGTGAGTCTCAGAGTCCAGGAGGCAATCCCGTACATGTTGGAGGAGGCATTCTAGGTTATAATCATGTATCTTCGGGCAATCCATCCCCCCTTTTTTCCCAGGGGAGCTGTAACATTGACAGGGTAATCCTTGTTCGCATCCCTCTCCACAGGAAAATACCCAGACACCTTTCCAAGTCTTTCACATGCTTCTTTAGAAGCCACAGGGGCAGCATTTGAAGGACATAAAGCCATTTAGGGAGCTCCACCATTTTAAATAACTGAATTCTTCCACTTACTGACAGGGGGAGCATTCTGCAGTGCTCTAATCATTTCTTTGTTTTGCAGAGGAGCGGCATTATATTTCAGTGATAGATATAATCAATGTTAGTGGGGATCTTAATGCCCAAATACTTCATCTCCCGGTCCACCCACCGGAGTGGAAAGGGCCCACCCAAAGGTGCTTGATGGAGCCCATGACATCTAACGTCTCTGACTTGTCAAGGTAAATTTTTAGGCCCGAAAAGACTCCAAATTGCTGCTGGAGATCCATGACCCTTGGCAGAGAGCGTGCCGGGTCCATTAAAAACACCAGCACATCATCTGTGAATGCAGCAATTTTGAAAGCCTCTCCCTGTATCTCAAAGCCTCCAATTCTCGGGTCTGCCACAATTTTCCTCAGTAAGGGGTCCAAGGATAAGATGTAGAACAGGGTAGACAGTCGGCACCCTTGTTGGGTCCTGCGCTGAATGTCAAAGCTTCGTGATATGTCTCCATTGGCCAGATTAGAGGACGATGGGGCCTGATATAATAGAGAGATAAGGCACACAATATCCCCTGCTATCCCATATTGCTGCAATACTGAGAACAGGTAGGGTCACGCCACACAGTCAAACGCCTTTTCTGCATCGAATGCCACTACCAACGCCGGCGTTCCCCTTACTTTACATTGGGACATTGCCACCCAGAGACGGATAATATGTTTGCCAGAGGCCCTGCCCTTGAGAAATGCAGCCTGTTCCCCAGATATCAAAGAGGGCAGGACCCCATACAGTCTGGTGGCAATGATCTTAGCAAACAATTTGGTATCGAAATTCAATAAGGAGATGGGGCAATAAGAAGCTGGTTGTAACGGATCTTTTCCTCCCTTAGGAAGAACAGTAATATGTGCAGATAAGCCTTTTAAATATGCAACTAAGCCATTTAGACAAATAACTTTACCATTATTGTATTTATTTATTTAAAGCTTTTTTATACCGGCATTCATGATAAAATCATATCATGCCGGTTTACAGAAAACAGGGAGTGATAAACATTGAACGAAAACTGGTGTTGATATGTAGCGAAGAAGTTACAATAAACAAGGGAAAATTAGAACTTGGAGAAGAAGAAGAGTAGCTGGAACGATTTAGTCAATTACAATAAATTAATTAATTACATAGTGTTCAGATTAATTACATAGTGGATGTAGTATTTTGGAGAAAGTAGTCCATTGTGATTGTCAGTTGTGAATGTAGGTAGGCAAGGGCTCCTGTCTGAGGTCGGGGGGGATGGTATTCCATAATGATGGTCCAGCGGTGGAAAAGGCCCGTTCTCTGAATGTTTGATGGTGTGTAGCTTTTGTTTGTGGACGTGTAGGGATCCTCTGTATGCTTCTCTGATTGGTCTTGACGAGGAGTATAGTCTGAGTGGTATCTGAAGATTGAGTGGGGCATGAGAGTAGATGGTTTTATGGATGATGGTGATGGTCTTGTGGAGTATTCTGAAGTGAATTGGGAGCCAGTGTAATTTTTTGAGAATGGGGGAGATGTGGGAAATGGCACCAAAATAAGAGATATGAACAAAGAACATAGTGTAAACAGGGTAGATACACTGAATAGAAAGGCAGAGATAACTGGGTTCTTCAAAAAGGAGGTATCAGTGGCTTGAATCAGTAGAGATTGTCCAAATGGAATATTTAAAGTTGGCAGTTAATGGGATTA
Source organism: Rhinatrema bivittatum (assembly GCF_901001135.1). Taxonomy (NCBI): domain Eukaryota; kingdom Metazoa; phylum Chordata; class Amphibia; order Gymnophiona; family Rhinatrematidae; genus Rhinatrema; species Rhinatrema bivittatum. Next base: position 7,724 of record NW_021820702.1, read on the forward strand.
TAGTATAAAGTCATTGAGAGTTGTCCTTAAGAGTATGGTTGAGAAGCCAAGACTTTAGGTCTTTTTTGAAGGATTTTGAGTTTTCTTGCGCGGTGAGGAAGTACATATTCAAAAGCCATCTAAATGGCTTTTGAATATGTACCCCTGAATGTCATTGATGTATATTCTATAATTTACACCAAGACAAGAAAAGATTTCACAAATTAGGGCTAGAGAAATATGACTAGAATGACTAAGAGGGCAGATCCCTGTGGTACACCTGTGACCATGTCATTCCATTGAGAACAAAACACTACCAAGCCTAACTTGCTGCCTCCTGTTAGTCAAGAATGAGAATAAACCATTTAAATACTATTTCTGATTTGCCAAGTCAAAAGCAGCAGAGTGAAGTCCCTGACAATTGTTATGCTCGGCAGCTTGTGGATTGCCCCATGGACTGCCACTATACCTCCAGGTCCGGTCCCGGTGCACATGGCAGGATGCCACTAGCAATCCTGGACGAGCTGGACACTCTTCTGTGTGGTGAGACACCAACGCTCCTGCACTTCTCCATACTCCTTAGGCATGTGTGTGACAGTTTATTTTAAAGATCCCACAGTGGGAAAAGCCCATGGCATCCCTGGATGATTTTTGGACATGCTGGCCTATAAAAGGCCCTTGCTAGCCTTGCTTTGATGCCTCAGCAACAAGCCTCTACTGCTAGTAGTGTAAGTTGTTTCAGTGGTCTTCATTGTCTGTTCCAGTTCCTGTGTCTTTTTCTTCAGTTCAAGTGTTCTTCATTCTTGTTCTTCAGTTCTCATGATCAGTTCTTCAGTGTTCCACATCTCCTTGTCTGTCTGCTTGTTCTGCTCCTTACCTTCCTGCCTGCCTATCCATCCTGCCTTTCCTTTGTTCGGATATCTGGAATTGACTTCAGCTTGCTTCCTGGACCACCCTGAGTGCCGCCTGCTACTGACCTCTGCCTGACTCTTGGATATCTCTGAATGTCATCTGCCACTGGTCCAGCCTGTCTCAGGATACACCTGGTCTCAGTCCACTCCGACCTTGCTATGGCAAAGAATCTCCACCATCACAGAAGCCCTCTCCTAAGCCCTTCCAGCCCTGGCATCCAAAGACTCAACCCAAGGGGAAAGAGGACTGGTAAAGATAAAACTCCAGTTGGACCTCTGCTTCATTAAGTCCACCTGCTGATGGTGGTGACCTGCATGGCTTCTTCCTGCAGGTTGTGTCAACATCGCCTCGGCAATACCGCAACAATAATTGTAGCAAAGCTGGACAGCAATAAGGTTTCAGTGCTTCGCAGCTTTCATAAACCAAACTGGAAGTGGTCAATGATCACATATTGATCAAAAAAAAATCTGTCAATTGAGTACTCAATGCAAAGTTTTCACTCTCTGCTCCATCTGCTGGTAGGAAGGACAAATCTGACAAGTCTGGACTGGTGTGGCATGACTCAAGGAAATAATTTAGCAGGTAAGATTCTAATGTCACCTAATGACTCAAAATGTAAAAAGAAGGGTGAAAGAATTTCCATTTGTATCTTCCCAGACCTCTCTGTGGTGCCAGATGATGATAGCTGAGTATTTGTGACCCGTTTCTGGTGGCAATTGTGTCAGTTGATGTCTTCACTGCCAGCACAGCTCTAGAAGCTTTGTGCTGTCCCCCCTAATGCCAGATTCTGGGCCAGCAGCTCTGTTGGGAGCATCGAGGGACCCAAAATTGTCAGTATGACTCTGTGGATAAATCAGTAACTGCTTGCTACCGCAGCATTGAGGAGAGGAATGCCAGCTGAAATACTAAATCCTTTGGAGGCAATTTTGATTGGTGTTTTAACTACAGAGGGAGAGACAGTGGCAGCTCCTGGGTTAAGAGGCCTCAGACATTCGCCAATGAATAGGTAGGAGCTGGGTCATCTTTTTGATATTTCCTTCCTTGAGGTTGGCTGTGATGCCTCATCTTTTGAGACCTGACACTATAACTTTGTAAACTGTTTGGTCTGCTCTGGTCTTGCTTGAGAAGGTCTGTTTTCTTCCTTTAGTTGGTTCATTAACTGATGTTCATGTGAAATGTTGGGCCAGGAAATAGTTTTTTGGATCACAAGCTTGGAAAACTGGGAACCTGAAACAACAAATGTCCAATGTCCATCAGTACAGATTGGGCTACTGCAGGACAAAGCTGTGGTTTACCAGAAATTGAGAATCTTGAGAAGTAGACAGGTCCACTCAACCTTCATCTGCCAAACTTTCCTAAAGTTTCCCTGACCTCTTCCATGGACCTCTTAAGAAGTACCTGTATGAGATTATGAATATCCTAGGAGAAGCCATACTACCAGTTAATATGGTCTGGGTTCAAGGAAATGGTTCTATGTCTGAGAGTCTGATGGTGGACACTTTGGAACTGAATGGGCTCTTAGAACACTCCACTTTTGAGGAGTCCAAAATGTTACGAAGGCCAGCCACGGAACCCGTGGCCGGCTCTCCTCACCTTGTGCTCCTGGCCCGGGTGACCCCCTCCTGCTGCACGGCGCAGCAGGGACGCCATCGCTGTTCACCTCCGGGCCTTGCACGGCTCCCCCGCCGCTGAGACCCATTCCAGCCGAGAGTCTCCCTAGTGCACGTGCGTGCCCTTTCTCGAAACTTAAAGGGGCCGTGATGCGCTAGGGCTGCCGGGCTCCCTCTGATGATGTCACTCCCTCGGGAGTATTTAAGGCAAGCTCTGGCAACCAGAGCTTGCCTTTGCAACTGGCTTCCTCCCATAGATTGGTCTGGGCTCCTGTTACGGTCTCAAGTCTCTTGAAACTCCTCAATCGTCTGATATCTGACCTCGGCCTGCCTGTGACCTCATCTGACCTCCGGAACATGACCTCTGCCTGATTGACCACGCTTATCCTCCAGTCCTGTTCCAGCGTCCTGCTGTCTCAGTGCCTGTCTGTTCCTACACAACCCCAGGTTGTATCTTTGGACTGCCTCTTGTACTGACCCTGGCTTGCCTCTTGACCCACCTCTCTGCCCGCTGCCTGCCTGTGACCTCAGCCTGTTCCTCGACTCGCCTGCCTGCTGCCTGCCGTCTGACTTCGGCCTGCTTGTGACCTCATCTGACCTCCAGTATCTGACCCCTGTCTTGTTGACCATTCCTCAGACTGACCTCTGGACTCTGACCTTTGCCCATCTGACTTTGTCCCTAGATTCTGGTGTTGTTCCTCTTTCTTTGTCATCACAACACTGTTCTGGTCCTCCTGCTCCATCGGACCTCCAGTCTCGAACCCAGTTGTGCTGTCCCTGTGTCTGTGGGCATGCCGGACTTCTACTCTCCCAGGAGACCCTGCGAGGCCCACCTAAGTCCAAGCAGCCCAGATCCCTACGGGCTCCTTCCAGGGGGACCTCGGGCTTCCACTGGTGAAGCTCTCCCCAAGCCTTTGTCTCCTCCAGTGCTCCACCCCCTGGGGGGCAGTTGCCTTCTGTTCCTATCAGGAGGTGTCTCTCCACTGCCCCAGGACAAGGGTCTACCCCCGAGCCCAACACAAAAGAGACACTTACTTCGTTTAATAGTTACCTTTGTTTTTCTGCAGGATGTTTTGTGCTTGTTTTTTATAATTGTCAAATACTATTTCTTGGCCAAAAAGTTTGGATTTTTGTAGACCTGTGTAAGGCTACCCAAGAACAAAGAAAGAAATGTATTTCCATGCAACAAGAAGGTCTTTCATTGGGAGCTACTTTTTTCACACAATTTCCATATAAATGTATGCTTGAACTCTTGGTCTCACCCAGTAAGGCATATCTTATGTTCTTATGGTGTTTTTAGCCTTCTCAATTATGTTTTTTCTTGAACTCTAAGAAAAGTGGGACCTGAGGGTGGGAGGTATCCTTGGTTTAATAGTAAATTAGGATATGATTCATGTCAACTATTTGAATTTGTGGTGTGACTACTTCTGATAAGAGTGACCCTGTTTTCCCCCTTTAAACCTGTGCACAACCAGATATGGAGCCTGGTCCACCATAAATCTCATACGGGCCGATTCAGTAAAGTCTGCAGGAGAGCGAACGCCCGCTCTCCCGGTGCGCGCACAGGCCACTTACCTGTGTGCGCGATTCAGTATTTAAATTAGGTCCGCGGTAGAAACGGGCTAAAGAAGGCGCTAGGGACATTAGCGCATTCCTAGCGCCTCCTTTTGGCCCGGAGCAGCGGCTGTCAGCGGGTTTTCCGCCCCTTACTGAATAAGGGGTAAGGGAAAATGCGCGTCCAATGGCAGGTTAACAGTGCGCTGTATCGGCCCGATAGAGAGAGAGAGTTGTGTGGGTGGGAACCTGTGGGGCATGGAGACACCTGAGGGTAGGACCAGCTGGGGCAGAATAAGAGGGTAGGCCCAGCTAGGTTCAGGAGGCCCCCTACATCTCCAGGATGGCAGCTCCTCCTGTAAATCTATGCTGACCCAAAGCCCAGGGAGTGGGAAGTGTACTGCAAAGGTAGGAAGCCATTCTATTGTGTGCTGTAAGCTGAACAGAGTTTTATCTGTATTAGAAAAGGCTGGAGTCCGTGTGGCTTTCTGCCTCCACCCTGGGAAAAGCTCAGTTTCCCACACTACTACTCAATATTTTCTCTTTTCACCTTTTTTTTTTTGTATGTGATTCCCTCTTACTTGGGATTCTCTTTTTATTGTTGGCTATAATTAAATAATCTTGCAATTTTAAATAATCTTGTTTATGGTAGTCTCTTTTGTGATATTTCACTTTTCCATTTAAGACTCTACTTGATATTATTTGAAAACATAATAGATAATTAAAAAAACATATTCTTTGTGTCCAGTTACCTGCTTTTACAGGATTGTTCTGGAACGAGTCATCATGATTATTGAGTCTGATTGTCAAAATCTCAGGAGGAGGGGATGGGATGACCTAACTACATGAAAGTTAATGGGGTGGTGTGTGTGTGTGTGTGTTTGCGCAAGGCTGAAGGTTGGTCTAGTAGGCTGCCTAATACCTTCCCACCTGCTCTACCAGTGGGACCTTCTGAAAGTGTGTCTACCTGGCAATTGGGCTGTAAATGTTCCCCAGGTTTTCCCTGCCTTTGCATCTGTAGCTTCTTGGCCTCCATCTTCTAGGGTTGCCAGATCAAGCCCTGGAAGGCAGTGTACCAATATCCTTTGCGGAGTTCAGGGAAAGTATCTTTTCCCCTCATATAAAGGAAACCATCAGTATTACACTTTAATGTCCCTTTGGAAAGGACAGACCATTGCATATTATTAACATAAAGTAGAGTAATCCCTATTGGGGTATTAGAAAGCCTATAATTTTATGTTGAGTTCTTGTGAGTGCTTAATGAATGCCCTGGACTAAAAAGCTCCCTAGGCAGTGCTTCGTTCTCGCGGTAAGCACAGTGTTAAGAAAGCGGAACCGATTCTGATTGCCTCTCCTTGTTAGGAGCGGGGTGATTGTGTGGAAGGTCAATGGGTTGAATAAATGCAGGATTTTTACAGATAATTAAGCACAGATAAGATATGATGATGGCTGTGGTTTTGTATTTGTTAATCCTAGGGTATGCTCAAGAGTAAGATCAGACCTAAGGCTGGAACGAGCCTGCACCAGGTCAGTCTCAGGCTCTGGCTGCTTCCTTTTGGTTATATATACAGGGGTTGGATCTTCACTTGACTTCTTTTGGACAGTTTCAGCTACAGCCATATTCTTAATCCTGACCCAAGGATTCACTATCAGCCTCTACAGGCAAATGATCATTGTCTGAGTGTATTATTTCTTCTAAGCCATCCTGGTGTGATAAGGGAAATCAGCTATTACAGAAACATCTCTGATCTGGATGGAGGCTACCCTTGAATGCAAGGAGATGGCACACCTGAGCAGGATTGTCCTTTATGATGCCAAGATTAAAGTAAGGTTGTGATTTGGGTTCTCTATTCATCTCACAGCAACTTACAGCATTGTTAATATTCAGGTGTGCTAGGTCCCTGCTCCATAGAGCTTACAATCTAAGTGGTTACTTTATTCAACGGGAGATAAAGGGACTTGTTCAAAGTCACAAGGCATGTCAGTGAGAGAAGTGGGATTTGAGCTCTGGCTTTCCTGGCTCTCAGCCTGCTGCTTTATCTTATACACCACTACATTTCTTCAAGGTGTGCTCAATTTCAGTATCAATTTCTGAGCGACACAGAAAGCTTCCAGCACTGGTGTTCATATATTAGATGTGCATCCTTCCTTCTGGATGACGACATGCCTTCCCCACAGAAGACTTGTGCATGCTGATGAGCAATGAAAGGTTTAAGCGACTCCTCCAGCTTCTTTTGGGGCCACCTCTTCCACACCCAGCTGAAGACATGTGATAAGACCTGAGCCTTTAACATCATCCCTGTAACATCACAGGCAAGAAGGGCAGGTCTTAGCATTCCTTCTAGAACTGGTGGAATATGGTCTTTAATGACATTGAGCTCACGCATTCATAACTCAGTTTTCAATGTGCAGACTACATTTTAGTCCTATGTATGCAATAAAAAATCTTCAATGAAGCTATCAAGGGAGATATCACTTGTGTGGGTTTGACCTTGGCCAGCAACTCTAATGATGATTTGTGATATATTTTAATCGCTATCTCACAACCATAGATGGAGAAGTGTTTGTTAGGTTTTGTAGGTTTTGTGGACCCTTGGCCCAAGGTGGGAGTTGACTGTCCCTGAGGGGTTGAGCCCCACTGGGCCCCACCGTCAGGAGGTGAAGTGGAATGGAAACACAGGCAAGTGAACCACAGCTGTGGTCCAGGAGAAAGGAGGCGTAGACAAGTTGTCTGCGTCACAGCCACGTGATCGCAGACACCTGCACTGAGACAATAGTGTAGGGTGCCCGAGGAGTGGGGTTTGAAAGAACAGTCCAAAGTATTGCAATGCCGGGCAGGTCAGGGGACAGGATAGACCAGAGGTTGGACCTCCAAGGCAGGGATGCAAAGGGCAGGCCCGAGGAGCGGGGGAGCATGGAGACAGGCTCTCTGGTGCAGTAAGGCTGAGGCTGCCCAGAGGAGCGGGAAAGTGCTGAGGTACCCCAAGAATCGGGGAAGCATAGTGACATAATCTCTGGAGTAGTAGCACTGAGGCCACCCCGAGGAGTGGGGAGGTGTAGAGAATGAATGTCCAATGTGATAACACTAAGGCTGCCCCGAGGAACGGGGGAGCGTAGAGACATGAACTCCAGTGAGGTAACGCAGAAGCTACCCCGAGGAGTGGGGCAGCACAGGACAGGTCCCAGAAAGGAAGTGCAGAATACACCCCTGAGGAGTGGGTACCCAGAGCCAGAGTCCAAGGTTGAAGAGCAGGGATCCAAGGCAGGAACCGCAGGTCTGGAGGATGGAACAAATACCACAGGAGCTCATGGAACTCGTTGCCAAGTCGGTTAGCATAGGCCAAAGGAGGTCCTTAAATATCTCAGTCTTGTGATGTCATCAGCCAGGGACGTCCCTGGAGTTCCTGTCATAGGGCCTTTAAAGGAAGGCCAGGTGGCGCACGTGCACGCCTAAGGAGACCCAGAGTCGGAGTGTAGATTGGCGGCTTCCCAGCCGCCATGCAGAGTCCCGAAAGACAGGAAGAGCGCGGTGTCAGCAGCAAGCCACAGCCTCGAGCTTACCAGTGGAGAGCTTAGGAGTGGAGAGCAGGGCATGACAAGACGTGAGTTGGGTCGGCTGCAGCTGCCATCAGCCGACGTCATAACAGTGGGTTTTCTTGACTCCTGATATGATAAGTAGAGCTTGCATTCAATTAATGCAGGTTTTCTCAATGGCTGTCAATTGTCTTATAGAACATAGAAACATAGAAATGACGGCAGAAGAAGACCAAATGGCCCATCCAGTCTGCCCAGCAAACTTCCCTCATTTTTTCTCTCATACTTATCTGTTTCTCTTAGCTCTTGGTTCTAATTCCCTTCCACCCCCACCATTAATGTAGAGAGCAGTGATGGAGCTGCATCCAAGTGAAATATCTAGCTTGATTAGTTAGAGGTAGTAGGGGTAGTAACTGCCGCAATAAGCAAGCTACACCCATGCTTATTTGTTTTTACCCAGATTATGTTATACAGCCTTTATTGGTTGTTTATCTTCTCCCCTGCCGTTGAAGCAGGGAGCTATGCTGGATATGCGTGAGGTATCAGTTTTTTTCTTCTCCCCTGCCGTTGAAGCAGAGAGCTATGCTGGATATGCATCGAAAGTGAAGTATCAGGCACATTTGGTTTGGGGTAGTAACCGCCGTAACAAGCCAGCTACTCCCCGCTTTGTGAGTGTGAATCCTTTTTTCTTCTCCCCTGCCGTTGAAGTTATGCTGGATATGCGTGAAGTATCAGTTTTTCTTCTCCCCTGCCGTTTAAGCAGAGAGCTCTGCTGGATGTGTGAAGTAACAGTTTTTCTTCTCCCCTGCTGTTGAAGCAGAGAACTATGCTGGATATGCATTGAAAGTGAAGTATAAGAATGGAGTGATCAAGCTAGTTGAAAGGCATCAGGAATAGAGGAAGGTGGAGGTAGTAATTTGGATATTTGGTTTGGGGTAGTAACCGCCGTAACAAGCCAGCTACTCCCGTCTTTGTGAGTGCAAATCCTTTTTTCCACATTTCCTCTTGCTGTTGAAGCTTAGAGTGATGTTGGAGTCACAGTAACCATGTGTATGTTTATTGAATAAGGGTATTGTCTCCAGGCAGTAGCCATCATTCTGGCGAGTCACCTACTCTTCATTGGCGGCCTCTTGACTTTATGGATCCACAGTGTTTATCCCACGCCCCTTTGAAGTCCTTCACAGTTCTGGTCTTCACCACTTCCTCCGGAAGGGCATTCCAGGCATCCACCACCCTCTCCGTGAAGAAATACTTCCTGACATTGGTTCTGAATCTTCCTCCCTGGAGCTTCAAATCGTGACCCCTGGTTCTGCTGATTTTTTTCTTATGGTAAAGGTTTGTCGTTGCCTTTGGATCATTAAAACCTTTCAAGTATCTGAAAGTCTGTATCATATCACCTCTGCTCCTCCTTTCCTCCAGGGTGTACATATTTAGATTCTTCAATCTCTCCTCGTACGTCATGCGATGAAGATCCTCCACCTTCCTGGTTGCCCTTCTCTGTACCGCTTCCATCTTGTCTTTGTCTTTTTGTAGATACGGTCTCCAGAACTGAACACAGTACTCCAGGTGAGGCCTCACCAAGGACCTGTACAAGGGAATAATCACTTCCCTTTTCTTACTCGATATTCCTCTCTCTATGTCTTGAGAGAATTGGTTCCATCTGACATTTCTCGATATTCCTCTCTCTATGTCTTGAGAGAATTGGTTCCATCTGACATTTCGAGGTCCATATTGAAAAGCCATTTAGACAAATAACTCAAAAGTTCCGGAGATGATTTTCAAGGGTGATGAGTCAGACGAACTGAACCAAATCATTGTGAACCTGGAAGATGTAGTAGGCCAGATTGACAAACTAAAGCGTAGCAAATCACCTTGGCTGGGGTATGCATCCTAGGGTACTGAAGGAACTCAAAAATGAAATTTGTGATCTATTAGTTAAAATTTGTAATCTATCATTAAAATCATCCATTGTACCCGAAGACTGGAGGGTGGCCAATGTAACCCCAATATTTAAAAAGGGCTCCAGGGGTGATCCGGGTAACTATAGACCAGTGAGCCTGACTTCAGTGCCGGGAAAAATAGTGGAAACCATTCTAAAGATCAAAATCGTAGAGCATATAGAAAGACATGGTTTAATGGAACACACATTTTTTTGAAGGGGTTAATAAACATGTGGATAAAGGTGAACCGGTAGATGTAGTGTATTTGGATTTTCAGAAGGCGTTTGACAAAGTCCCTCATGAGAGGCTTCTAAAAAGTCATGGGATAGGAGGCAATGTCCTTTCATGGATTACAAACTGGTTAAAAGACAGGAAACAGAGAGTAGAATTAAATGGTCATTTTTCTCAGTGGAAAAGGGTAAACAGTGGAGTGCCTCAGGGATCTGTACTTGGACCGGTGCTTTTCAATATATACATATAAATGATCTGGAAAGGAATATGACGAGTGAGGTTATCAAATTTGCGGACGATACAAAATTATTCAGAGTAGTCAAATCACAAGCGGATTGTAATACATTACAGGAAGACCTTGCAAGACTGTAAGATTGGGTATTCAAATGGCAGATGAAATTTAATGTGGAGAAGTGCCAGGTGTTACATATAGGGAAAAATACCCCTTGCTGTAGTTACACTATGCTAGGTTCCATATTAGGAGCTACCACCCAGGAAAAAGATCTAGGCATCATAGTGGAAAATACTTTAAAATTGTCGGCTCAGTGTGCTGCAGCAGTCAAAAAAGCAAACAGAATGTTAGGAATTATTAGGAAAGGAATGGTTAATAAAATGGAAAATGTCATAATGCCTCTGTATCGCTCCATGGTGAGGCCACACTTTGAATACTGTGTACAATTCTGATCGCCGCATCTCAAAAAAGATATAGTTGCGATGGAGAAGGTACAGAGAACGGCAACCAAAATGATAAAGGGGATGGAACAGCTCCCCTATGAGGAAAGGCTGAAGAGGTTAGGGCTGTTCAGCTTGGAGAAGAGACGGCTGAGAGGGGATATGATAGAGGTCTTTAAGATCATGAGAGGTCTTGATCAAGTAGATGTGAATCAGTTATTTACACTTTCGGATAATAGGAGGACTAGGTGGCATTCCATGAGTTAGCAAGTATCACATTTAAGACTAATCGGAGAAAATTATTTTTCACTCAATGCACAATTAAACTCTGGAATTTGTTGCCAGAGGATGTGGTTAGTGCAGTTAGTGTAGCTGAGTTTAAAAAAGGTTTGGATAAGTTCTTGGAGGAGAAGTCCATTAACTGCTATTAATCAAGTTTACTTAGGGCAGAGCTTTCCAAACTTTTCATGTTGGTGACACACTTTTTAGACAAACATAATTTCACAACACAGTAATTCAGTCTACTAGCAAACCAGAAGTTAAAGGTTAAACGAATGAAACATTTTTCGACAATTTATGTATGTTTCCTTAAATATATACATAAATAAAATGTTTCAAGACACAACCTATCTCATGAAAACCTTTCATTTATATTAAAAATATATAATATTCCAAGATTAATGTTATTGTTATAATTTATGAGTAACAATAATAAAACAAATTGTCTGTCCCCCATACACTCATCTCCCTCCCCTCCAAGCACATGTCTTGCCCCCACACACTAATATCTCCCCCCCAGCACATGTCTGTCCCCCCACACACTCATCTCTCTCCCTCCCCAAGCACATGTCTGTCCCCCACACACTCATCTCTCTCCCCCCCACCAGCACATGTCTGGCCCTCACACACTCATATCTCCCCCCCAAGCACATGTCTGGCCCCCACACTCACGTACCTCTTCTTTTTGATTGTTGCCAGTTAAATGCTTCACTCCCTTCAGGGTTCAAGCCTGCCATGCTGCATAAAACCTTCCAGGATCACCAGACACTGTTGCTTGCAGTCGGTACTCCTTGTGGCCAGGCTTATCGGCAGCAGCATTCAATGACAGGGACAGCTGGGTTCAAGTCCCACCCACCAAGCCCAAAAAAACCCGTGATTGACAGCAAAAATTGCCCAATAAAAAGCAACCCACGAACTGAAAAAAAAAAGTGAATCTCTAGAAAAAAAACCCCCAAATTGCCTTGGAGTTCACTGGTCTTACGCGACACACCTGCACACTGCAGGCGACACACTAACGTGTCGCCTGCATGGGGGAATGGCCCACTGTGTTTGGGTAATTGACAGGTTCTTGTGTCCTGGTTTGGCCTCTGTTGGAAACAGGATGCTGGGCTTGATGGACCCTTGGCATGGCAATTGCTTATGTTCTTATGATCTGTCTAAATTGCTAAACTGGCATATTAAAATACTTAGGCATCTAAATTCTAGCCTCATAACAAGTTATGCAGCTAGAATTTAGATGCATATTTCAGGAACTTTCCGGAGATGGGTGGGAGCCATTTCAGGGAGGAGCTAAGTTAGCTATATAAATTAAGTGGATAACTCCGATATTCAGAGTTAGCCATTTAACCTATGCGGCTAACTCTGGTTGTGCCACTGACCTGCTCTAAAATTAGCTTCATAAATAGATGCTCTAACTCTAAGATAGTTGTGTATATTCAGAAGAATGACCACACAGCTGAAAATAACCTGCTAATTAGCCAGACAGGTTTTTCCAACTAACTAGCCAAGCAAATATTGCCCCCGTTGTGACTCCATACAGCACCTTCACCATATGGTAAAATGGCTTCTCATGGTGGTGCCCCAGTACTCCTTCACATGCTATCTGCTTATTTCTCCACCTACACAGTACTCTTTTACCCAGAAGGAGGAGAGAATCAATGACTTGGGTGGGGGAGGGGGCTGAAGTCTGTAACTCCTTGGAATGAGAGAAAGGCCTTCATTGATGACTCAAGCCTTTTCATCTATTAGACATAGTCCTTGTTTGTCAATATGATATCCCAAGAACTCTGCTCAGCAAGCTGACAAATCAGTTTTCCGTCTTTATAAAAAAATCAGCTTGACAACAGCACAGGACAGCATGTCTTGCAAGACCTCTGTTAACTGTTCTTGTGATCCAGAAACAATAAAAACAATCAAAATATTCTCAAACTCCTTTTACTCGAGTCCCACTGTCACTCCTTGTGACCTTGGGCAAGCCACTTTACCCTCCATTGCCTCAGGTACAAACTTAGACTGTAAGCCCTCTGGGCTTCACAAATGACAGTTTCTATTGCTCTAAAAGCATCCTCTGTTCAATTACAAGGGCTTGACCTCTATCATCTAATGTTGTGCCTGTCCATCCAGGCCTTATGTCCCTAAAAGGGCTTGACTTCTAACGCTGTGCCTGTCCATCCAGACCTTATGTCCCTACAAGGGCTTGACCTCTAATGCTGTGCCTGTCTGTCCACATTTGGAATGTAAGAACATAGAAAGCTGACTTCAGTTCTTGCTTCACAAATGGGAGTCTCTATTGCTCTAAAAGCGTCCTCTGTTGAATTATCTTTCAGAAATGAAAAAGATGACATGTTCTTCTGGCAGTGAACCATATCAGGAAGAAGTGACAGATCAAACCACAACATACCTGCACAAAGGAAATTCTCGAATGCTGTGCCTGTCTGTGCAGGTCTTATGACCCTATGAGGGATTGACCTCTATCCTCGAATGCTGTGCCTGTCCGTCCAGGCCTTATGTCCCTAAAAGTGCTTGACCTATAATGCTGTGCCTGTCCGTCCAGGCCTTATGTCCCTACGAGGGCTTGATCTCTATCCTTGAATGCTGTGCCTACCTGTTCGTCCAGGCCTTATGTCCTTACAAGAACTTGACCTCTATCCTCGAATGCTGTGCCTGTCCGTCCAGGCCTTATGTCCCTACGAGCGCTTGAGCTTTATCCTTGAATGCTATGCCTGTCTGTCCAGGCTTTACATCCCTATGAGGGCCTGACCTCTATCCTCGAATGCTATGCCTGTCCATACAGGCCTTATGTCCCTACAAGGGCTTGACCTCTATCCTCAAATGCTATGCCTGTCTGTCCAGGCCTTATGTCCCTACAAGGGCTTGACCTGTGTCCTCTAATGCTGTGCCTGTTCATCCAGGCTTTTCGTCCCTACGAGGGCCTGACCTCTATCATCAAATGCTGTGCCTGCCTGTTCATCCATGGAATGTACAAACATAAAAAGCTGACTTAAGATGTTTGGAGCTTGCGTATTTCATATGCTCAATAGTTTTCATGACCTTCATAATATGGGGGCCATGTTCCCTAAATCTTTCTTAGGTGCCAACATTAATGTTTCTTCTAGTACTATAGAAAACTGGTGGTAGTTGCACTCTAGTTCATCCTCTGTGTTCCCATAGTTTACAGAGGCACTGTAGGGTACAAAGTCAACCTAGGTTGATATTGTATATTTGGGCAGGAGATGATGTCAGCGCTTCTTTTGGTCCTAATGGCTGAAACTCAGTCTCTGGCAATTCAAAATACTAATCCTTCACAGCATGGATCCTTAAATAAAACAATTTTCTTCTCATTTCAGGGCAGAAAAGAGAACTTCCTCCATCTTGCTTATAAAATCATGATCTGTTTGCACATGCTTAAATCCTAACAATTTGTACCATTATACACTCTAGGGGCCAACCCATTCCAGGGAGCCCTTTCCTGCTCAAAGGAAAGAGAACTCTCCCCGGTGTAGCAGCCTATCTCTTAGTACCTGTTGACCCATGTTGAACCGCTGTTCACAGTGAGACCTCCTCCACGTCGCCACGCTTTGAAGACTCGTGCTCCACTCTAGGGGCCAACCCATTCTAGGGAGCCCTTTCCTGCTCAAAGGAAAGGGAACTCTCCTGGGGTGTAGCCAGCCTGTATCTACCCTCTGACCCATGTTGATCCGCTGTTCACATGCACCCTCCTCCGCCTCGGCTGTGAAAATTCTCATTTGTATATCTGCTACGTCCACCATATTTTTAAAACACCAGCGAAAGCTCACTAGACGCCAATGGAAACACCCCACTCTAGGGGCCAACCCATTCTAGGGAGCCCTTTCCTGTTCAAAGGAAAGGGAACTCCCCTCTATGTTGCAGCCTATCTCTTAGTATCTGTTGACCCATGTTGAACCGCTGTTCACAGTGAGACCTCCTCCACGACACCATGCTTTGAAGGCTCGTACTCCACTCTAGGGGCCAACCCATTCTAGGGAGCCCTTTCCTGCTCAAAGGAAAGGGAACTCTCCCGGGGTGTAGCCAGCCTGTATCTACCCTCTGACCCATGTTGAACCGCTGTTCACATGCACCCTCCTCCGCCTTGGCCTTGAAAATTCTCGTTTGTATATCTGCTACATCCACCAGATTTTAAAAGACCAGCGAGAGCTCACTAGATGCCAATGGAAACACCCCACTCTAGGGGCGAATCCATTCTAGGGAGCCCTTTCCTGCTCAAAGGAAAGGGAACTCTCCCCAGGGCCAGCCTGTCTTGCCCCTATCAAAACCACAGGGACCAGACTACCTCCGCTCTGCCAGCCTGTCTTGCCCCTATCAGCTTTCTGCCACTCTGCCTTGCTGCCATATACCAGATGACTCACTCAACTCCTTGTGGTGTTCTTGCCACTATCATGGTTCCTCAGTGTGTTGGTGCTAGTCTTTCTGCTTGCTATGTTCCCCCTTCATTGTGCTTTGGATGTTGATGCCACTTATCTTTCCACTTTGCCTGTTGTGCTGCCTTCAAGGGTTCATGCATCTGTTATCGGTGCTCTCTTTTGGAGCTGTGGTATGTTTTTGACACTGTCGCTGCAGCTTTGCGCCTCTGTTAAAGCACTCTTGCCACTCCTGTTACCCCTTTGCCCCTTTAAAGTGCCTTAGGCTATTCATGCTACTTTGGTGCCACTTTGCCACAGTCTAAGTACCTTGGAGCTCTTATCTCGTTGTGATGATTGCTCCCCAGAAGTTTCATCAGAATTGATAAGAAAACTCCAATTCTGCAGCCAAAAATAGGCTGCAAATACTTCCCCCATTGATTTTAATGGGATATCGGAAAAGAAATAAAACTAATCAACGAATTGGTTTTCCCCCCCTATGAAACGAATGCAATGAATTTGGGTCCTGGCGAAATGAATACCGAATCGAAACAAATTTTTACCCTCTGCATATCCCTATAGGATACTGAGAGAGCTCAGATGTGCTGGTGGGTCCGCTGAAAGACCTGTTCAATAAATCCCTGGGATCGGGAGTGGAGCCATAAGATTGGAGAAGATCAGTGGTGGTCTTGCTTCACAAGAGTGGTAGCAAAGAGGAGGCTGGAAACTACAGACCTGTTAGCCTCAACTTGATGGTGGGAAAATTAATGGAGACTGCTGAAGAAAAGGATAGTGATCTATGTACATTCAGGAGGATTGCTGGACCCAAGGCAGCATGGATTTAGCAGGGGAAGATCCTGTCAGACAAATCTGATTTAGTGAACAAAATGAGAAGCTTAGGAGTGGGTGTCAAAGTAGTGGCGTGGATTGCAAACTGGTTGACTGACAGGAGACAACGTGTAATGACAAATACAACCTACTCTGAAGAAAAAACTGTGTTAAGCAGAGTGCCACAGGGATTGGTTTTGGGACCAGTTCTGTTCAATATATTTGTGAGTGACCTGGCAGAAGGGATAGAAGGTAAAGTTTGTCTATTTGTGGACCATACTAAGATCTGCAACAGAGTAGGCATGCCTGAAGGAGTAGAGAGAATGAAAAGAGATTTAAGAAAGCTTGATGACTGGTCAAAGGTTTGGCAGCTGGAAATCAAAGAAGTGCAGAGTCATACATCTGGGGTGCGATAATCCAAAACAGTTGTATGTGAATGGGGGGGGGGGGGGGGGGGGGGGGTGAAAGACTGATGTGCATGGACCAGGAGAGGAACCTTGGAGTAATAGTTTATGACAATCTGAAGGTGACAAGGTAATATGACAAGGCGTAAGCTAAAGCGAGAAGAATGCTGGGCTGCATAGAGAGAGGAATAACCAGTAAGAAAAAGGAGGTGATATTTTCTTTGTACAGGTCCTTGGTGAGGCCTCACCTGGACTACTGTGTTCAGTTCTAGAGACCGTATTTCAAAAGCATAGAGACAAGAGAAAGGCGGTCCAAAGAAGGATGACCAAAAGGGTGCAGGGTCTATATTGGAAGACTAATGAGGAGAGGCTGAAAGATCTGAATGTATATACCCTGGAAGAGAGGAGGTGCAGGGGAGATATGATAGAGACCTTCAGATACCTGAATGTTTTTAATGATGCATAAACTATAAACCTTTTCCACTGGAAAAGGAACAGTAGAACTAGGGATCATGAAATAAAAATCCAAGGGGAAGACTCCGAACCAAGAGAAGTAAATATTTTTTTCACAGAGAAGGTGGTGGATGCCTGGAATGCCCTTCTGGAATAGGTGATGGGGACAAAAACAGTAAATTACTTCAAAAGGGCATGGGATACTGCAGCATCGCTCTTCACTTTGACGGCAGGGCAGAAAAAATGAGTATTGGATTCTGATTACAGTCTGGGTTACTGATACACTGACATTGGGGATAAAGCTTCTATGGCCAAGTCCAAAAGCAAAGAACATTCAAGCAGCATTGTTTGAATTTTTAGGAAGGTTGCTCACCACATAAAAATATGGCAGTAATTTGTTATGGGTATGACAGTTACTTGGTTTTGCTTGTATTACTCTCCTTAATATAAGACATTGGGCTTACATGCATGGAGTGGCAGTTGCTGCCATGGGAAGCTTGCTGGACAGTGGGCAGACTGGATGGACCATTTGGTCTTTTTCTGCTGACAATACTATGTTATGCTATGTTATGATAGGGCAGCTATGAAGGATCCAGCTGGAACTGCATATATGGTGGGTAGTGCTAGAAACAGAGGGAACTCTATTCTCTCTGTTTGCACTCTCTCCAGTTGGAGCCATCTTCATGAATAATCAGGATCAAACCACTCATGAATACATGCCAGCCTTACAGCCCAGTATTAACACTGAATATCAGCAACCTATGCTCCCCTGAGACTTGGGCCTCAATAGAGCAGCAAGATTAATAAAATCCACTTTATTTTGCCATATAAAGCTCCTCATTTGCCCGTCTATAGAATGAAAACAAGGTGTGGGTCTGAACAAGCGACAAGCTGAAACAGATACAGAAGTTTGAGCAATATACATATCTTAATGAGATTAATGTGACCCGACCATGACATAAACTTGTCCATCCAATCCCTAAAGTCCTGCCTAATGGAAGTCAAGGTAGTACCATCATTGAGCATAAAGAGATTTTGCATATTAGTTGAAATCTTAATGCCCAAATATGTAAATCCTTCAGAGACTAGCTGAAATTGCCGCAAACTATTTGATAAATGAGTCCTGCCACCGCGGGAAGAATTTCAGATCTAGTGTAGTTAACTTGGTGTCCTGACACGTCCCATACTAATCCAGCAGCCACATTAAACGAGGGCTTGAGTACTCTACCTGAGTCAAAAAGAGCAGAACGTCATCAGCATGTAAAGAAATTGTGTGTTGTGCCCCCACCTACCTTGACCCCTCTAATTTCCTCATATTCCCATTTGGCCTGAGCAAGAGGCTCAGTAAGAGAGGAGGCGAGGAGCAGCCCTGGCATGTCCCACTTGAAAAGCTAAGGGGATCTGTTCAATTACCACTAAATGGAATATATGCCTTGGGAGAAGAATATAAAGCTTGTTTCCATTTATTAAACTTCTGTTCTTAGTTCTGTTCTTAGTTCTCTGTTCTTTCAAAAAGCCTTTGCAGCAATAACATGACACCATCCAAAACCAACCTTCAATCCCAGACACTGAGAGAAAGATCATATTGTTTTTCCCCATAGAAATTCTATGATTACACCCTTCAGATCCTTGATTATACTTATAACGACAAATAACCTTATTCCCTGTTAATCACAATTAAATTCCTGATTACACCTTTTCATTTCCTGTTAATTTTTTCAGATCACCTAAGTTAATTACATGTTCTATGTTCTATTCCTATGTTTATGTACACTTGTTTATCTGTAAAAAACAATAGGAAACATTGATGTTTCCAACACCTTTTAGTTCTCTGTAAACCGATGTGATATGTCAAATCGAATATCGGTATATAAAAACAAATAGAAACATAGAAATGACGGCAGAAGAAGACCAAATGGCTCATCCAGTCTGCCCAGCAAGCTTCACACATTTTTTTCTCATACTTATCTGTTTCTCTTAGCTCTTTGGTTCTATTTCCCTTCCACCCCCACCATTAATGTAGAGAGCAGTGATGGAGCTGCATCCAAGTGAAATATCAAGCTTGATTAGTTAGGGGTAGTAGGGGTAGTAACCGCCGCAATAAGCAAGCTACACCCATGCTTATTTGTTTTACCCAGACTATGTTATTCAGCCCTTATTGGTTGTTTTTCTTCTCCCCTGCCGTTGAAGCAGGGAGCTATGCTGGATATGCGTGAAGTATCAGTTTTTCTTCTCCCCTGCCGTTGAAGCAGAGAGCTATGCTGGATATGCGTGAAGTATCAGTTTTTCTTCTCCCCTGCCGTTGAAGCAGAGAGCTATGCTGGATATGCGTGAAGTATCAGTTTTTCTTCTCCCCTGCCGTTGAAGCAGAGAGCTATGCTGGATATGCGTGAAGTATCAGTTTTTCTTCTCCCCTGCCGTTGAAGCAGAGAGCTATGCTGGATATGCGTGAAGTATCAGTTTTTCTTCTCCCCTGCCATTGAAGCAGAGAGCTATGCTGGATATGCGTGAAGTATCAGTTATTCTTCTCCCCTGCTGTTGAAGCAGAGAGCTATGCTGGATATGCATTGAAAGTGAAGTATCAGGCTTATTTGGTTTGGGGTAGTAACCGCTGTAACAAGCCAGCGACTCCCCGCTTTGTGAGTGCAAATCCTTTTTTCCACATTTCTTCTTGCTGTTGAAGCTTAGAGCGATGTTGGAGTCACAGTAACCATGTGTATGTTTATTGAATAAGGGTATTATCTCCAGGCAGTAGCCGTCATTCTGGCGAGCCACCCACTCTTCATTGATGGCCTCTTGACTTTATGGATCCACAGTGTTTATCCCACGCCCCTTTGAAGTCCTTCACAGTTCTGGTCTTCACCACTTTCTCCGGAAGGGCATTCCAGGCATCCACCACCCTCTCCGTGAAGAAATACTTCCTGACATTGGTTCTGAATCTTCCTCCCTGGAGCTTCAAATCGTGACCCCTGGTTCTGCTGATTTTTTTCCTACGGAAAAGGTTTGTCGTTGTCTTTGGATCATTAAAACCTTTCAAGTATCTGAAAGTCTGTATCATATCACCTCTGCTCCTCCTTTCCTCCAGGGAAGTTTAAATAAATTAAACTTCTCTGGGAATCCATATCTCTCCAACACCTTAAAAAGATAGGGCCATTAGTGTTGTGCCGCTCTGACCCAACCGAGCTCGCTCACCTTCCAGTCGGCCCCTCCCTGGCCTGGGCCGCGGTGAAGCACGGTACTTTCCGGCGTCGCGCAGTGTTTCATGGCCTGCCCCGCGGGCGGGGGGCCTGATCCCAGTCTCGCGATGCTGCCGCCACCTTGAGCCCTGCTGCCTGGACCTCTCTACGCGCGTGCTATCGGCATGGATTTGAAGAAGACATCATCAAGGCAGGACTTTTAAAGCCTCTTCTGACCTTCACTCAGTGAGTTAACAAGTTGCCGCCTGTGTTCCTAGCTTCTCTGGATTTTCTTGTTCTCTCTTCAGTTTGCCTTCTCTTTGGATTTTCCCTGTCTCCAGCTGGTGACTTTTCCCAGTTCTCAGTCCCAGCGACCTGCCGCTTCCTAGCTGTCGCAGGATGCACCCTCTATCTTCAGCAGTCCTTGTTTTGTTTCAGGTGCCCTACAGGGACCAGGTACTTGTTCCTCGAGGGTCTGCTCTCCCTGCCTGGTGCCCGCAGTCTTTCTCTCTCTGCCCTTCGGGGTATTGTTAACCTGGGTACCCTCTCCTCGGGGCCCTCTGCTTTATTTCAGGTGCCTTACAGGATCAGGTACTCGCTCCTTGAGGGCCTGCCTTCCCTGACTCGGTGCCGCTACCTAACTTCTTCAACCTGGTGGAATCACATATCAACAGCAACCATCTTGTGAATAACCTTAATCTCATTTACGGTACTGCCTTACTGGAAAACCTGTACCAGAGTTCCCCTATAGCAACAGGGCGAGAAGGGTTCACTGCTGCCACCTCTGGTGGTATTCTTCATGTTGTATAGCCTGCTGGGATCTGTATCTCTATAGCTACCAAAGTAGTAAGTACTCTAACCTTTGTCAGTCTGTCATCTACAGCCCGGTTCTGGGAACCGCATCTACTCCCTTGTACTGACTCATCTACCATTGGGGAATGAGTTCCTTCTGCCAAGGGATCCTGGACTGCTCTACTGGACTGCCTCACTACCGCCACCTCTGGTGGTAGCCATTGCTGTATAATAAAGACAGATACTACCTGTGTTTGTGCCAAGAGTCTAGCCTAGTACTGCAGCTCCTCACGAGGCTCCTCCCCGTGGGAGTGGTCATCCCTGCAGTACCCAGAATCCACTTAAACCACAACAATTAGATCCTAACAAAGGACTTATTGGCATCAAAGAAAGAACTGCTCCTGAGCTCTTGAACATTTTCATTATGTGAAAAATATAGAACAGATGTCCTCTTGGGATGCACTAATCATCTACCCTTGTCTGATTTTGATGACTAATGTGTGAGGCATTATACCCTCCAAGTCAGGATTTTAACATCTGAATTAATCAGGATTATGGGTCTATATGCAACAATATCTAACTTGCTACCTTTCTTTTAATGTGAGCATCATTCAATTCTGTCACGGAGCTAAGAGACTCCCTTACATAATTAGAAAGCTCCTGAAATTTGGGTAAAAACAATGCCCTGCATTTCTTTAAAAAGTCATCAGGCCCTGGGCATTTACCAGATGGCAAGCTACTGATCGACCTCTGGATCTCAAATTCAGGGGGTAATTTTCAAAGGAGTTACGCGCATAAATGTAACTACTATTGTAGCAATTTTCAAAAGCCATTTACTCACGTAAAGTGCACTTATGCGAATAAATCCTATGGACGATTCAATGGCATATATTGTAGCAATTTTCAAAAGGCCACTTACTCGAGTAAAGTGCATTTACATGCGTAAAACCCAGATTTACGCATGTAAATGCTTTTTAAAATCTGGCCCTCAGTGACTGGGGTTTTTAGACTGGTTGTCATTTTGGCAGTAAGTGTAGGGAGGTGCACGCCACTCAAGAAAGAGAGTCAATACTAACCAGGCTTCCAATTGAGGAACTACTATTTAGATTAGCAAAATGGGCCTGCACTAGATCCCATGCCTTTGCTATCTGACAGCATTTGGCCTGTGGGAGAATTTATGTGATGGATGTGTGTGCAAGACAGTTTCTTCCGCACCATCCTGGCCAGGAATGGACTTTCTTAGTCCCATGTTCATACTGTCTTTGTTTGCTCTACCTCAGTGTCTTCTCTATTTTTCCACCTAAAGGGTGTCTCTTAGAAACTGCCTCTCTGTGCAGTTATTTGATGAACCTTCTTGAATAAATATTTGTGTTAGTCTAACTAAGGGGGTTATTTTCCAACTCCATCTAGTTGTTATGTATTTATACCTCTATAGAGGTGAAGTTTAGGTAGTAGTCTAGGGGTTAGGGGCCACTTTGACATTCAGAGTGAGATGTACAAACAGAACAGTGCACTCTTGTGAAGATTTGATGACCTTCGGAGTGAGGAAACTCACACAAAGATGAGATTTGTATAATGTTCTAAGTGAGAGGGAATATTCCAAAGATTTGCTGTGAGTTTATTCAGAATAGAAAGAGAATTTTTATTCTTTATTTTGGAGAAGATCATCTGGTCCATATGGAGCATTATTGCAGATTCCCCAAGCCTCAGCAATTGCTTCATTAACCATCTGGATTGAAGATAAGTTCATCTGAAATATTCAATAAGTATTATGCTAATATTCTTGCCAGAATTAAGATGGGAAATCTGAAAACTCATTTTTTAAATTTGCTTGAAGCAAACTGAACTGAGAAATAGAGCAGGATTAGTAGTTTTCTGTTACAGTTTACAAAAAGCTAATTTTCTTAATTTTCCAATGGTAACAAATTCTTCTTTCACTATAATGTCATGTGTTTCTATTTCATATAGAGTGCAAGATCTAAATGTGTACTGTAAATATGCATGCTCTGCTTTTATGTTACCTGCAATAGTAATATTCTGTGTTTATTCTATGTTATGTTGTCTTTACTCCAGCCTCTCATCCCCAGCCCTGGGAGAACCTGTAGTTGTGTGGGCAAGCTACACATGCCCATTCCAAGCCACACAGCTGAAAGATGGAATTATTTAAGAACATAATAACCTAAGACTTGTCATACTGGGTCAGACCAAGGGTCCATCAAACCCAGTATCCTGTTTCAAACAGTGGCCAGTCCAAATAATAAGTACCTGGCAGGATCCCAAGGCATAGATAGATTCCAAGCTCCTTATCCCAAGAATAAGCAGTGGATTTCTGCAGCTCCACCTTAATAATTGTTAATGGACTTTTCCTCCAGGAACTTCTCCAAACCTTTTTTTAAACTCAGCTATACTAATAGTTTTCACCTCATTCTCTGGCAATGAATTCCAGAGCTTAATTATGCATTGAGTGAAAAAATATTTTCTTTTGTTAGTTTTAAATGTATTACCTAATAACTCCATGGGGTGTCCCCTGGTCTTTGTACTTTTTGAAAGAGTAAACAATTGATTAACTCTTACTTGCTCTATTCCATGGAAATCAGGTAAATAAATGAATCAAATCAGGCTATGCGAAACTGCGCTTACTACATAGACTGAAACCATTGCTGACTCACATAGACTTCTGCATGGTCCTGCAAACCCTCATCTTTTCAAATGTTGGCTGATATGTAGATTATTTAACTCTCATTTAAAAAAAACAAACAAACTACAACTATTACAAAATGCCGCAGCTAGACTCTTAACAGGATCAAGAAAATTCAATCACATCTCGCCCTCACTGATAACTCTTCATTGGCTACCTGTATAATACCGAATCAATTAAAAAGTCTTAACATTAATACATGCCACCATCCCTTCTAACAACTCTGGACTGGTAGGTGTAGCACTACAACCATATAAGCCACAGAGAACATTAAGATCTCAAACCAAAGGATTACTAGCTGTGTCATCACTACAGAGTACTCATCTAACAAAAGTAAGAGACCGTGTGTTCTCCATAGCAGGCCCTGTACTAAGGAGCTCTTTACCTGAGACACTACGACTGACTACAGAAACAAAGAAATTCAAACGTAACCTAAAAACATGGTTATTTCAAAATGCCTATAATCTGACTTAAATTGATCTGAACACAGAGCATGCACCTACAAACAAATTCATTAAGAACCTAAGTATTGAACTAAATATCTCATCACTTCCCAACCATGTCCAAATAAATAAAACTGAAACATATTTTACATACCACCAACCTTATATCCCTCCAGTACCTTGGGTTAAAAGTGATAGTACATCCCTGCTGATCTATTGCCTCCTGATTACATTAGTCAATGTATGTGTCGATTTTTAAAATGTATGTTATATGATCACATTAAGTCAATGCACTTGTCAATCTATAATATGTATGTCATGTTGTAAACATGACATACATATTATACACCATATTATACACCATATTACCATCATTTGGATCGATGGTATATAAAATGGCTAAATAAATAAATAAATGTTCCACTCATGATTTTATAGACCTCTATCATATCTCCCCTCAGCCGTCTCTTCTCCAAGCTAAAGAGTCCTATCCTCTTTAGCCTTTCCTCATAGGGGAATCATTCCATCCCCTTTATCATCTTGGTCGCCCTTCTCTGTATCTTTTCTAATTTGCTATATCTTTCTTGAGACGTGGTGACCAGAACTGCAAACGATATTCAAGATTAAGTCACACCATGGAGCGATACAGAGGCATTATGATATTCTCTGTTTTATTCTCCATTCCTTTCCTAATAATCCCTAGCATTCTGTTTGCTTTCTTGGCTGCAGCTGCTGCTGCACACTGAGCAGAAGATTTCAATGTATTTTCAATGATGACACCTAGATCCTTTTCCTGGGTGGGGATTCACATTCTTTCTTTCTTCCCCTTTCTCATGCACTCCATGCTCTCTCTCTCTCCACCTCTTCTTATTTGCATTTATTCTCTTCCCTCCATCTCTCCGTCAGCTTCTCTCTTCTCACTGTGCCTGTGCCGGCACAGTGAGAAAGCAGACTGTTTCTTGGTGGCTTGGTTACCCCTGGATTCCACTCCTCAGGCCAAGGCTGTCTGGCACTTCCCCTGTCCTGCTGGGCAGAGGCAGATTTGGGCTTTAGTCTTCCTTTCTCATTGACCTCCCTTCTCCTATGTCCATCAGGTACAAATCAGAAGAGTGTCCCATTGGTTTCTGTCTCCAGTGCCTTCAGCTGCTACCCGCTGTGGCTGCTTCAGGTATTTACAATCTTTGCTGGCTTAAAGCTCACTCCTATCAGAGACATTTTCTATCTCAGCCCCACATCTTTTCTTAGTGCTCATCATTTCTGTCTCTGTGCTTTTTTTTTTTTTTTTAACTCATTGCAGCTCTGTCTATCATAAAGGCCCCAGCAGAAGTAGTAATTCTAACAATATTTCATGTCCGAAGCTGCAGAGAAGTAGTCCTGGCAGATTTGCTTAGCTTCCTTCATAAGCAATGGTTGCCAGCTTTTACATTAGCTGCCAGCATGGAGGCTCAGCTCTGGGTTTGGTCCGTAGGTCAGAAACCAGTGTGCAATCTGGCTTCCTTGCCCGGCATCTCCGTGCCATATCAGACAAGTGCCCTGCATGTGCTTTGTGAACTTGGCCTGCCTGACTCCCTCCAGGGGCTGGCAGAGCACCAGACAACCCCTCATCTCTGAAAACCAGGCCAGACAGAAATGTAGAAATAGAAGGAAGCATTCAGACTGATTGCAAACAGAATATCTCCAGCTTCTACAGTATTCATTCACTGAAAATATTTTACCAAAATACCTTCTGTGTGCTGTTTCTCCTTGACAATCAGCTGCCATTTGTCTTCCAAAACATTTGCTGATTTTAAAAAATTCAGCATCTAACAGTGATAATACTGTAATTATAGTCTCAAAGTGTGAAGTTCACTTTTTTCATGTCTAGTCTACAGAGTTAAACAGCCATAGAAGATAATCTAATTAAAGAAGGAATTAGAAAGTTTCCAACAACAGATGTAGCCTGAAGTCAAGTTACAGTCTTCCCTTTAATTTTATTCTGCTGATGCAGAGGTATTTTTGTACAAGCTAATAATAGTGCTGCCCTGATTTTATTTTGGATAAATCCATATATCTATCAGCCACCTCCCGGCGACGCATCATTATCACTGCATCAAATACCAGTTTTAACAAACAAATCTAATGGTATGAAAGAATTTAATTTTGGAGCGGAAAGATAATTTGTCAGGCGCTGTTAATTCACATAATTCAAAGTTAATTATGTTTGCGATATTAGGGCCGGCTGGAATTCTTTTCTCTGGAGCTGCAGAGTTTATTGTAAGGAATGATTCATGCTGATTAGGCGGGCTACCACAGTAGGATATTGGATTGGAAATATACTTCTTGGTGTGTGTGTGTGTGTGTGTGTGTGCATGTGTGTACAAGCTCACAGTATAAACAAGTGTTCCTTCAGTCCACTTGCACTATGTTCAGCTTGCAGGTGTGTATCTGTTTCTTATTTGACACTCAGTAGTGCTTTCTCTTGGGGCACGCAATGGGCACCTCACAAGCTGACTGATGTCTGTTTCTTCTCCTTTAGGCTTTTTTTCCTGTATTTGGCCTTTCTTTTTGGCTAAGGTCAAGGTCTGGACCATGAGCTGAGGATTATCCCTTTTTGCTCTTTTAGTCTGGGGGGCTGGAGGAAGGGTAGGCAGGGTGCCCAAGCTCAACGAATACACAGAAGATTTACAACCATGGCCAAAGCAAGATGATTAAACATTCCTTTTTAAATAAATTGGTATTGCATCACCTTGGAGAAAGGGTACCAGCAGGGGTAAGTGGGGGCATTGTGGAAGGAGTGGGGTCATTGGGTCAACACAGAAGATCCATGGTAAGGAAGCTCTGGGTAACCTGCATGCAGTGCCAATTCAATCCCCACCAGCACTAATATGACTGCTTGCTTCCAGGAATGCAAGGAGTGGCCATGACAAGCCTAAACAACACTGGGCAGACTGAAGGGGGCATTTTGGTCTTTATTTCCCTAAAGAAAAAAGCTGTGGTAAGACCCATCCAAGAAACCAAATTTGAACTGAAGTGACCTGAGCAACCTAACTTTCTACAAACTGCAAACACTTGGACCCTTTCCAGTTTGGATTTAGGGCCCACTTCAGAACTGAAACTGCACTAGTTAGATCTACAAATCTGTTTGTACTGTGGTCAAACCGCCTTCCTAGTACTCCTGGACTTCTTTGCACTAGATGACACTACAGACCAGAAAATGCTCATAGTAACATAGTAATGAAGGCAGAAAAAACCCAAAATGGTCCATCTAGTCTGCCCAGCAAGCTTCCAAAGGTAGTAACTGCCGCTCCATGTGGGTTACCCCTATGTTTCTCTTAAGGGTAGTAACTGCCGCTCTGTGCAGGTTACCCCCATATTTCTCTTAAGGGTAGTAACTGGTGCTCCATGCATGTTACCCCCATGTTTCTCTTAAGGACAGTAACTGCCGCTCCATGCATGTTACCCCCCTGTTTCTCTTAAGGGTAGTAACTGCCGCTCTGTGCAGGTTACCCCCATATTTCTCTTAAGGGTAGTAACTGCCGCTCCATGCATGTTACCCCCATGTTTCTCTTAAAGGTAGTAACTGCCGCTCCATGCATGTTACCCCCCTGTTTCTCTTAAGGGTAGTAACTGCCGCTCCATGCATGTTACCCCCCTGTTTCTCTTAAGGGTAGTAACTGCCGCTCCATGCATGTTACCCCCCTGTTTCTCTTAAGGGTAGTAACTGCCGCTCCATGCATGTTACCCCCCTGTTGCTCTTAAGGGTAGTAACTGCTGCTCCGTGCATGTTACCCCCATGTTTCTCTTAAGGGTAGTAACTGCCACTGTGCCTAATTGACATACAACTATCAGCCCAGTACTAGCCTGGTTTCAATTCTTCCTGCATAATTGCAGAGCAACATCTCCCTAGGACAGGCATCTTCTCATTCTCACCTCCTATATCGCAAGGATCCATCCTCTCTCTATTAACATCTACATGGCTCCCACTTGGCAAACTGCTCAGAGAATCCCAAATTATTTAGTTAACATGTGGCACATTTAAAACTAATCGGAGAAAGTTCTTTTTCACTCAACGCACAATTAAACTCTGGAATTTGTTGCCAGAGGATGTGGTTAGTGCAGTTAGTATAGCGGTATTTAAAAAAGGATTGGATAAGTTCTTGGAGGAGAAGTCCATTACCTGCTATTAATTAAGTTGACTTGGAAAATAGCCACTGCTATTACTAGCAACAGTAACATGGGATAGACTTAGTTTTTGGGTACTTGCCAGGTTCTTATGGCCTGGCTTGGCCACTGTTGGAAACAGGATGCTGGGCTTGATGGACCCTTGGTCTGACCCAGTATGGCATGTTCTTATGTTCTCTACATTGGACTGGCTAAGAAGCTAAACATCATTCGCAGCTCATACAAAATACAGCAGCATGAACCTTGCTAAATACCATTGCTCACAGCTCTTGTAGTAGACAGTAGACTGAAGGCGGGGGAATTTCTCTTTGTGGGTCCCACTTAGGCTCAAGAACAGGTTCTATCAGGCGTGGGACTGAAATGCTGCTACCATCCGAAGTACAAGATCAATTTTTTGCTGTTGTTGAAAGAAACACAAGATTAATCTTAAAAAAATAATTTACACGGGTGTCTCCTGATGTGTTCAATAATCCCCAGTAAGCTGTTTTTCATTAATAAAAAGGTAGGAATTGTTTTCAGTAATACTGCAGCGGGCTTGCCATGTTTTATGGTAGTGAAGGTTTATAAAAAAAAGAATAATCAAATAAAGAACTCCGTTTACCACCTTGAATGTTTAAACTTACCACAACTGGGCTTATTTGAAATAAATGTAATCAATAAAGGTCTCTCATTTATACCATTGACTCCATATGACTTTTTTTCAACATGCACTCACTTACACAGATTTTTTTTTAGAAAAATCAGGATTGCTGCATTTTTTACAAATTCACCTCTGCCATTTGATAGACAGGGCCTGTACCGCAAGTCCAGTCGGACACCTCCGGATCCCCCAGATCCACATTTTGTTGTATTTGAATATTTGATCCTTAGAGACCTGGAACAGATAGAGAAAACACCCTTTATTCTTTACTGAAAGGTGGGCAATTGATGCTTACACAATGATTATTCTATAGTCATAAAACCAGCTGACAAAGGAGGAGAATTGTAATTATGAACAAACAATATCTTAAGGAAGTGCAAAACCAGCTTAGTGATACCCAAACCTATAGTCCTTTGTCAAATGACCTCACCTCACAAATTCAACAACATATTTTTCAATTATGTTCTTGTGCATTAGAACAAAAGAAATCATTAGTGAAAAGAGGTTTAATTTCCTTTACGAACCTTTCCCAATCATTCCTGTTTTGTATCTGATTCCAAAAATACATAAATCTCCTCAGTCTCCTCCTGGATGCCCAATAGTGTCAAGTGTAGGTTCCTGTTTTGAACCCCTCTCCAAATATATTGATACATTTTTACAGCCATGGGTTCGCAAATACATCATATATCAAAGACTCATCACACTTCATTAGGGTATTGCAGGACCTTCCGAAGATTCGGAGTGGGTGGGTAGACATCAGTGCCCTGTACACTAAAATCCCCCAGCAGGTATCACTTGACATTGTGGAAAATACATTGCGTAAAACAGACCTTGGGAATAAACATGCCAAATTTCTTTTAGATTTGACAGAAATTGTCATTAAACAGAATTACTTTTTGTTTGATTCCCAGATCTATCAACAAGTAAAAGGGGTGGCCATGGGGGTCAAATATGGCACCAGGGGTGGCCTATCTATATGTTCCAAATTTTGAAAAACAATACATATATCCATCTGCATTTTGGCATGATATCATCATATATAAAAGCACACAAATAAATAAATAAATATGGGTTTGGTATATTGATGATATTTATTTTCATCTGGTCCAAAACAATAGAAGAATTGGGGAATTTTATTCATTGGTTAAACCACTGTGATTCCAATCTAAAGTTCTCTGTACATCATGGGGCAGATTTTCAAAGGGTTACACGCGTAACATATGCGCGTAACCCCTGAAAAGCTGCCCCAAGCTGCCCCTGCGCGCGCCAAGCCTATATTGCATAGGCTCGGTGGTGCACGCAAGCCCCGGGATGCGCGTATGTCCCGGGCTTCGAAAAAGGGGCGGGGAGGGGGCGGGACCGAGGCCTCCAGAACAGCCGCCATGCCGGGGGATGGCATGCCGGCAGCCAACCGGCGCGCGCAAGTTACGCCTGCCCGGAGGCAGGTGTAACTTTCCCGATAAAGGTAAGGAGGGGGTTTTAGATAGGGCTGGGGGGCGGGTTAGATAGGGGAAGGTGCGGGGGGGGGGGGGGGTCGGAGGGAACGGAGGAAGGCTGAGCGGCTCGGTGCATGCAAGTTGCACAATGGTGCACCCCCTTGCGCTCGCCGACCCTGGATTTTATAGCATGCGTGCTGCAGCGTGCACATGTTATAAAATCGGGCTTAGATTTGTTCGTGCCGGGTTGCGCAAACAAATCTACGCCCGCGCGCAGGTTTAAAGATCTGCCCCTATAGTAACAAACAAATTGCATCTTTAGATCTATTAGTCAAATTAGAGAACAAGACAGTGGTTTATTTATGTATTTATTTTAAATATTTTACATACCATCATGCCATGTGAGAATCAGTAGTTCACAACGATTTACATGTAAAACATTCATAAATAAAATGAGTGTTACAGGGTAGATAGACATTCTTAGAAATGGTAGAAGTACAAAGTAGACTAACGTAGAAACAGAGCTAGATAAAAAGGGTTAGTGAGAGGAGGTGGGATATTGAATGAGAATTATTTATGTTATCTGAGTCAAGGGGGGCTAAGTGTTACAGTCAAGTGGAAGACTTTTTTGAATAGCCAAGTTTTAAAGTCACTTTTGAATTTCTTTTTATCTGCTAATGTTCAAAGTTCTTCTGGCATAGAATTCCTTAGTTTTGGGCTGGCAATTGAGATCACTCTATCTTTAGTTAGTGTAAAATGAGAGCCTCCTAAATTCAGAATTTCAAGGAGGCCTTTCTTATGTGATCTGAGAGTTCTTGGGGGAGATGTGAGGTTTGAATGATATTCCCAGCAGATCATTGTACTTCAGGTTGATGTTGTTGTATATTATAGTTAGAACTTTATAATATATTCTTCACTGTACAGGAAGCCAATGTAGAGCCATCAGAATTGGGGTGATGTGGTCAAATTTTCTTGTTCCAGATAATAATCTACAGCGGCATTTTAAAGTAGTTGCAGGGGTTTTAAGTGACTTGTTGGAAGACCTAGAAGTAATGAATCATAGTAGTCGAGGATTGAGAAAATGAGAGATTGCAAAACTTCTGAAATCTGTTGAGCTTAGTAGAGGTTTTAATCTGCTCAGAATTTGCAGTCTGTGGAAACCAGATCTAATCAGTTTGCTTATGTAGGTTTTCATTGCAAAATTTTCATTGATTTGGACCCTTAGGTCTCTCACTTGGGTTGCAGGGTTTACTTGGCAACTTCCAAGATCTATCCCTGGTTGTATAGTTTTTTGTGGATTGTGGCTTAACCAAATTAATTCAGTTTTTTGGAGGTTTATCGAGAGTTTCCATTGAGCTAGTTTTTCTTTTAATTTAATCAAATATTCAGAAATTAGAGATGTTTTTTCAAACGATTTGGTTAGAGCACAGGTGGCAAACTCCTGTCCTCGAGGGCCACAAACAGGCCAGGTTTTCAGGATAGCCACAATGAATATACATGAGATAGATCTGCATGCTCTGCCTCCAATGTATGCAAAACTATCTCATGCATATTCATTGTGGCTATCCTGAAAACCTGGCCTGTTTGTGGCCCTTGAGGACTGGAATTCGCTACCCCTGGGTTAGAGGGATATATAATTGAAGATCATCTGCATATAGGAAGAAGTTTAAACCCAGGTCTGTTAGTAATTTGCAAATGGGCACACTTTATAGGAAACCTATGGACAAAAATATGCTACTCTGTCAATCAAGTTTTCAGCCCAGAATTCTCAAACAGAACATTCCTGTTGCCCTCTTCCTGCATCTGAGAAGAATCTGTTACTCAGTCCAAGAATATAAAAAACAAGCTCAAAAACTTACCAATCGCTTTGTGGACCAGGGGTACACATACAAATACATATGGAGAGCTTATAAAACAGCACTTTATACAAATCAAGAAAATTTGCTGCAAAACCCTAAACCAGATCCTTTACAACATATAGTCTGCAGCATCCCCTTCTCAAATAGGGCTCACATGATAAAAAAAACTATCATTTGCAAGCACTGGTGCATATTGACTAATATGGGCCCCTTTGATGAACACTCTGTTTTTGCATTCAGAAAGAATAAAAATTTATGTAATTTTTTGGTATCCTTTACTCTGCCATGAGACAAGACACAGGTCCAAAATGGCAATAATTTGGCATGTGGACACTGCTCTGCCTGTGCCCAATCTTTAAACATCTGTCTTTAGACATCCAAATTTATCTAAACCTTACAATATTCCAGGAAAGTTTGACTGTCAGACGAGCCAAGTAATTTAATTTATGCTATTATTTGTCCTTGTCAATTGATATACATAGGACAAACAAAAAGACAGATACTTATGCAGATTACAGAGCACAAAAGCTGCATCCATACATCTAAGACACAAGCACCCTTAGTGGAACACTGGCAGACATTCAAATACTCCATTGAGGATGTAACATTTTTTGTTATTAATAAGGCTTGAATATAAAGGGGTGGCAATGTCTCTAGGATTTTGAAGCAAAGGGAGCAACATTTAATTTTTTCTGTGCTACACGATGCACCTGAGGGGTCTCAATCAAGAGATTGAATGGACAGCATTTTTTTTTAGCGTCGTTAGAGCATGTGCAGCCTAGGAGCCCTTTAAAAACATGGGGGGTAATTTTCAAAAGGAGTTACGCATGTAAATGTAACTACTATTGTAGCAATTTCCAAAAGCCATTTACTGGAGTAAAGTGCACTTACACAAGTAAATCCTATGGACAATTCAATGGCATATATTATAGCAATTTTCAAAAGCCCACTTACTCAAGTAAATGCTTTTTAAAATCAGGCCCATATCGCGCATGCACAGCGTTTTTTCTGCTTATCACATAAGAACATATGAACAAGCCATACTGTGTCAGACCAAGGGTCCATCAAGCCCAGCATCCTGTCTCCAGCAGAGGCCAAACCAGGCCACAAGAACCTTGCAAGTACCCAAACACCAAGAAGATCCCAAGTTACTGATGCCAGTAATAGCAGAGGCCATTCCATAAGTCAACTTGATTAATAGCAGTTATTGGACTTCTCCTCCAAGAACTTATCCAAACCTTTTTTGAACCCAGCTACACTAACTGCACTAACCACATGCTCTGGCAACAAATTCCAGAGCTTAATTGTGCATTGAGTGGAAAAGAATTAATGTCATGATCAGTTGTGTGACCTGGTTTGGAGGGGAGAGCTCAGGACACAGCCGCACTAGGTAAATTACTTATGTCTTTTTTCATACATTTTCAGCAAATGGCGTTACTTAGTCATAACTCTATCTTCATGAATTTTTACAAATTTTAATAACCTACAAATGAAGCAAATATATATTTTAAAATTATATATATATATATCTTTAACATTTTGTAGAATCGCTTTAATGGCCAAGAAATGTTTCTTAAAACTATAGAAACAAGAGACCTTGAGACTTGTATTTGTTAAAAGATTCATACCAGTATGAGATTGCACTTCCAAGAATTGCTGAGAGCCTCAATGGTATTTGATTTATAAATAATTTTGAAATTTAGATTGGAGCACGCTCAGGTAAAAAACTTTTACAATGTTTAGTAATTAAGTATTATATAAAATAAGAAGAAATAATTCTGTGATGTTTTAAATTATTTACAGGGTTCTCTTTTTAAAACAACAACAGGCCGATTCAGTAAAGTGCACTGGAGAGCGGGCGAATGCCCGCTCTCCTGTAGACTTTACTCATTTGAATACTGTATCATGCACTCGCCTGTGCGCACAATACAGTATTCAAATGAGGCCCGGCGATAGAAACGGGCAAAAGGAGGCGCTAGGGACACTGTCAGCGGGTTTGACAGCCGACGCTCAATTTTGCCGGCGTCGGTTCTCGAGCCCACTGACAGCCAAGGGCTCGGAAACTGGACGCCGGCAAAATTGAGCATCTGGTTTTCGACCTGACAGCCGCTGGCCTACTTCAAATTTTTTTTTCTTTTTTTTAAACTTTTTTTACTCTTTGGGACCTCCGACTTAATATCGCCATGATATTAAGTCGGAGGGTGCACAGAAAAGCAGTTTTTACTGCTTTTCTGTGCACTTTCCTGGTGCCGGAAGAAATTAGTGCCTACCTTTGGGTAGGCGCTAATTTCTAAAAGTAAAATGTGCGGCTTGGCACATTTTACTTTTTGAATCGGTTTGGCGGGTTGGACGCGCGTTTTTCGCCCCTTACTGAATAAGGGGTAAGGGAAAACGCGCGTCCAATGGCAGGTTAACAGTGCGCTATGCTGTAGATGAGACAGACTGAGAGTTAGATTACTCACTAGATGGTAGCTGGAACTTGGAGCAAGGCACAAGTGGAGTTCAGGACGAAGACAGGAACAAGAGGGGTGAGCTGGACCCTCAGGCGCCCTACCAGACGTGGGCTGGTCGCAGACCACACTATCTCCTATGCACCCTACACAGCCAGGAGGCTGGTCGCAGACCACGAGAAGAGCAGGAGAGGCTTGGAAAGGCACTTAGCACAGAGTAGTGGAAACCCCTTGGATCCACCAGAGTCGGAACTAGGCAAGGCAACGAGGAATCTGAAGACTCAGAACACAGGAGGAGACTCTCGGAGGCATGGATCCCACATTCTGGTGTCTGGACCAGACACATCAGGAACACTGGAACACACAGGAAGTCCAAGGGAGACATAGCCTAGGTGGACTAGCCCCTTGCCGAAGTAAGGACTGGAGAGAAGAGGAAAGTCCTTTTATAGGACAGGAAACAAGCAACTCCCTGGGGGAGTTCAGATGGGCCACACCTGGATGGCCCTATAACTGGAGAGAAGAGCTGCAGGCTGACCCCTAGGGAAGAGGGCAGGGCCCAAACCAGGAAGTCCACGTGAAGACTGAAGCAGGACTCAGGCAGGCCCCGAGGACGTCGAAGGCCTCCCAGGCCATGGAGCAAAACCTGGGCAACCAGATCAGGCGAGGCCCCAGCTTCGGAGTGGCCTCCAGAGAAAGGTGAGAGGCCTCCCATAGCTCCAGCAACGGGAGGAATCGTAATAGTACCCCCTCCTTAAAGACCCCCTCCTCAAGCCTCTTATCAACAGCTAGAGAGGTAGAAGGTATGCCACATACCGACAGAGGGTAGTCAAGGATCCAAGGACAAGCTGGAACGTCTTGGCGAGGAACTGAAGCGAGACAAGTACTGACGCAGGGGACAGGAACACAGCAGAACAAGAGCATCAAAAAAGACAAGACAACAGGCCAAGGGACAGGGACAGGGAAACCAAGGAGCAAGAACCACCGAACCAGAGAACAGGAGACCAAGAGAACATGCGACCAGAGAACACTCGACCGACATAATAAAAAACAAAAGAGGGAGCATGAGAACAGGGCAATGAGCAAAAGAAACAGAGCACAAACGAGCAAAGGAAGCACAGCACAAATGAGCAAAAGGAACAGAAGACCAGAACAAGACCCGGGGGGGGGGGGGGGCAGGGTGGGCTTAGGTATGGCAGCAAACATCAGGAGGGGCACAGGTGCCTCCTGCAGGTCATGGAACCCCATCCTATAAACATGGAAACAAGGGAGCTGGCGCCTCCAGCAGGTTGTAAAATCAAGAAAGCTGGCATCTCCAGCAGGTGAAGAGAAACAGTAGCCAGATAAAAAATTTTTTTTCAGGAATCCCAGACAGAACCCAGGACACGGACAGTCCCACCGGACACATGGCTTCAGCAAACTGTTATGGCTAGTGTCAGTCTTGAGCAAGCACTCGAGACTTGGCATACCAGGGCTCTCTAGGTAGAAGAGAAGTGAGATGTGCCCTTGTGGTGGTGAAGATGGTCCAAGTCTCGGCCATTCCGCCAACCTACACACCCCGGGAGACCACAACACTATGGTGGTCTCTTAATGGTCCTCTGACCGTTCCCAGCCCTTTTGGACCTGCCGCAGGGAGCAGCAGAGATGGCAGGCCAGATGGAGGTCAGGATGGCACAGGACTGAAGCGACAAAGCAAGGTCTTGGAACTTGGAGCAAGGCACAAGTGGAGTTCAGGACGAAGACAGGAACAAGAGGCGTGAGCTGGATCCTCAGGCGCCCTACCAGACATGGGCTGGTCACGGACCACACTGTCTCCTATGCGCCCTACACAGCCAGGAGGCTGGTCGCAGACCACAAGAAGAGCGGGAGAAGCTCAGAAAGTCAGTTAGCACAGGGTAGTGGAAACCCCTCGGATCCTCCAGAGTCGGAACTAGGCAAGGCAACGAGGAATCTGAAGACTCTGAACACAGGAGGAGACTCTCGGAGGCATGGGTCCCACATTCTGGCATCTGGACCAGACACATCAGGAACACTGGAACACACAGGAAGTCCAAGGGAGCCATAGCCTAGGTGGACTAGCTCCTTGCCGAAGCAAGGACTGAGAGAAGAGGAAGTCATTTTATAAGACAGGAAACAAGCAACTCCCTGGGAAGAGTTCAGATGGGCCACACCTGGCTGGCCCTATAACTGGAGAGAAGAGCTGCGGGCCGACCCCTAGGGAGGAGGGTGGGGCCCAAACCAGGAAGTCCAAGCGAAGTCTGAAGCAGGCCTCAGGCAGGCCCCGAGGACATCGAAGTCCTCCCAGGCCATGGAGCAAAACCTGGGCAACCAGATCAGGCGAGGCCCCGGATTTGGAGTGGCCTCCAGAGAAAGATGAGAGGCCTCCCGTAGCTCCAGCAACCGGAGGAATCTTAATTACATTGACATTGAATAGTTTAAAGGTAATAGTACATGTGAAAAAACGTTTTTTGGTACATTGCATTGTGGGAACTGATGCATAACGAAAGTAAGACAGTTTAAAAGAGAGAGGGGAAGTATGAGTACGTAGACGCGGCATCTCTAAGAGGGAGGCAGTGTTCCAGACTGCATGGATGAAAAAGGTATGGAGGATTTTAAATCGCTATACCTTTAACATCTCATACATGGGAAAAGCATCAGGTTTGTGGAAATAGTATGCCTTTATCTTTCAGATAGTGGATATTTGACTCGAGAAGAGAATTGGGTATGATGATGTTTGTGGAAGGAAACGCAGGTAAGAGAGCGGAATTGTGTAGGCGATTATTTTTATTTTATTTTTTCTAATAAGAATCGTCCTGTTAGAAGTAATTAAAACATGTAGAAGATATTTTGGGAATGGTGACGAGAAAAAGTTTCAAGTTTAAAGAATGGGAAAAATATGTTTAATTTGTAGATTAAAAACGCATCGTGTATAACATCCGGGGTAATGGGAGAATTGGCAATAATGGTGGTGAAGTATCTGGTTAGTGAAACGGGAATGGATGATGTGGTAAAACATTGAGGTAAGCGGGCAGCGTGGTATTGTGAAATTTATTCAGAAATGCTTTGGGGATATAAAGTATAAAAATGTTGATGGTATTTTTTGTACAGCATTTGCAGAGGTCGATAAAAAAAGAATAAGGGGGTGAATATTTAAAGAAGAAATTGGAAGAAAAGCTAAAGGACCAAAGCAAATAAAATTTAAGAAGAATGTTCAATGGGAATTTACATCAAAATTGGAGAACATATCTAGGAGAGATGTAAAAGTGATTTTTGATGTGAAAGTATTTATTGATATATTCCCTGAGGAAGCCTAATATAGGCAAAACAAATAGGATCCTAATTTGTTGGAGTTATAGTAATATGTGCTTTGAATGAATGGTATGTATGTGTGTATGTGTTTAAAACAATGGGGAGGATATTTTTAAAGCGTATTGTTTACATGAAAAAATGTTTCTATAAATATATAGCAAATATATAGCAAATTGTGTTTCCTCATGTGGTTGTGAAATGATTGGATCCCACCTGCCAAATCTTCAATAACTCTTCAAGCTTTCTTAAACCACTTTTTGTTCGCTCTACTCCTTCAGGCATGTCCACTCAGTTACAGATCTTAGTATCATCCGCAACTATACAAACTTTACCATCTATCCCTTCTGCAATGTCACACACAAAGATATTGAATAAAACCACTCACAATACCAATCCCTTAACACCGTTCTTTCTTCAGAGTAGGTTCCATTTACCATTATCTGCTGTCTCCTATCAGTCAACCGGTTTGTAATCTACGCCATCACCTTGGCGCTCACTCCCAAGCTTCTCATTTTATTAACAAGTCTCCTATGTGTGACCGTATCAAAAACTTTGCTGAAATCCAAGTCGATGACATTGAGTGCTCTTCCTTGATCCAATTCTTTAGTCTCCCAATCAAAAAGAATCAATCAGATTTGTCTGACAGGACCTTTCCCTAGTGAATCCATGCTGCCTCGGGTCCAGCAATCCTCCTGATTGTAGATAGTTCACTATCCTTTCCTTCAGCAGAGTCTCCATTAATTTTCCCACCACCAAGGTGAGGCTGACCGGCCTGAAATTCCCAGCCTCCTCTCTGCTCCCACTCTTGTGAAATGGGACCACCACCTCTCTTCTCCATTAAAATATCAAAATCCAAAGAATAAGAGGGGATCTCAAAATAAATCTAAAGAATGAAACATTGAAGTCAGTGCAGCATACTAATAAGCTTGCTCAAGCATGACATTGTGGAATGTTTTTTTAAAGGCTTTTGTACATTGTAATGGTTGTAGGTCTTTATAGCTACAGTTTCTTTACTATTGGGGATCTGAGGGGAAGTTGTGACTGAGACTAGCCACTGTCCGAGGCAGAAAGCTGGGCTCGATGGACCATGATCTGACTTATGTTGTTATGTTTTTTGTTCTTAGCTGGGTGAATGATTACTTTTAGCAATTAAACGTTGATCTAGCAGGATGAATGGTGATGTAGAAGGTGGAACGGTTCTTTAACTTGGTGAATGGTGATTCAGCAGGATGAACGCTGACTTAACAGATGAACAATGGTTTAGCAGGGTAAATAGCACTATAGCTGGGGACAGGGTTCATCCAGGCTCTCATCCTTCCTGAAATATACTACTGCAACTCCCTTTACAGAGGATTAACCTCGACCACGTCATATAATTCAGAATTCAGACTTGCTTTCTAACAGGTATAAAGATTCACAAGCATAGTTCTCAAATTCTTAAATCACTACACTAGCTACCAGCTAGATACCGTAGCCAATACAAAAATGCTGTAATTTTATACAGAATCTACTGCACAATGTTTCATCCCTCAGCACGTATTCAGACTCCCTCCCATCTCTTATCCAGACTCCCTCCTATCTCTTCACACCTTGTGTGTGTGAGACGGACACAGGGAACAGAGTTTTTTTTGTTTTCTGTGTAGGAAGAAGATCTTCCTGAAGTAAAGCAGATGGTGCTGGGGACCGTGGGCACAGACTGGATGTCAGCTGGCCCTGATTATGAATGCTGAGATACCCAACTGTGCAGAAAAAAGGAAGTGAAAATGCAGCTCTCATTTTCTAAATGTTTCATCGGGCCACACAGCTCCTTCTCCATCAGTTCTGCAAGTGCTGCCAGTACTTAGCACAATATAAAAGCTGCATTTGGTGTTGTATGCTTGCAGCACTGTCTGGGCTGTGCTGGGATGCTTTCCTCTCCGTGAAGGACTGGAAGCAGGCAGGGCAGCCCAGTGGTCACAGCTGTGGGAACCCAAATTCCAACCCCCCCAGCATTTCACCTCCCTGTGCTCAGATGCAGACAGCCTGGGGCCAGGGAAAGGAAGCTGTAGGCAGCCCCTCGCCAGAGCAAGGCTCCTAAAACTAAAGGTCCTGATTT
The DNA here is from genome assembly GCF_901001135.1 of Rhinatrema bivittatum. Classification (NCBI taxonomy): domain Eukaryota; kingdom Metazoa; phylum Chordata; class Amphibia; order Gymnophiona; family Rhinatrematidae; genus Rhinatrema; species Rhinatrema bivittatum. The sequence continues at coordinate 47,555 of NW_021820702.1, forward strand.
CCTTGTATCTTTTCCTTGCAGTGCATTCAGTCCTAGGATCATTAGGTGCCAGCTGCATTCAGATTAGAGTATTAGTATAAATAGGTCAGCTGAAATGGAGTTTTTTTTTGCTTGCATCTGAAATAAAACCCCATTTCCCAGGCTGTTTGCTCAATCCTGCACCTCTGAAGCTCTCTCAGAGTGTGCTTTAGGAAATCCAATCACGTAACAAGCAAACACTTCTGTGAAAGAGAAATTAAATTCCATGCCACACAGGTACACAACAAAAGCTGCACAATTAGGCCTGGGGTGAACTACATGACAAAACTTCAGGCCTTTATCCCAGCATTTCCTCCTCAGCACACCTAACCAGGCTGAGGGGGCGAGGCTGTCCTCAGGAGTGCATTCACTAACAAGGTAAAGCACAGCTCTAAATGGCTTACCTGGCTATATTCAGCCTTTATCCAGCTAAATTCTAGCCGGCTAATAAGTTAGGTGGCTAGAATTTAGCTGGATAAGTTAGGGATGGTCCAGTGATGTAATTGGGAAGAGTTGAGTTAGCCGGCTAAGTCTGGTGGAGTCAAAGAGCTGTCCCAAAGTTAGTCGGCTAATTAATTAAGATAGCCAGTTATTTTCAGTAGTGCAGCTGCACTAGTGAATATACCTCCAAAGTTAGGCCTGGATTTATCAAAATGCTATAAACATCGCAGCAGTAACGCATGCGATGTGAAAAGGGGCGTGGCTATGATAATGATCAGAATACCACTTCACAATAGGGTTTTGCGGCAATAGCGCAATTTGCGAAGTGACTTCGCAACCCGCGAAGTGACTTCACAAAATGCGAAATCGTTATCGCATTTCGCGACATTATTTCCACTATAAGAGATCACTTCCTGCACCTCCTCCTTTGAGGGTGTGTTAGTGGTTGAAGGCGTAGGAGAGGAGCAGAGGTGATTGTACAGGAAGGAACTAGAGATTCATTGACTACTGAGTGAGTTGTGCTGTGTATATGTTTTCCTTTGTTTCCCTGAACCATTTCTCCTTTGTCATTTTTGTTGGAGTGCAAGGTCTGTCTGTCCTGTTTGTCTATTTCTGTGGAGGAGGAGTGCTGGTGGAGGAGGAGTGGTGGAGTGGAGGAGGAGTGGTGGAGTGGTTGAGCAGTTGGAGAGAGGAGTGTGGAAGAGAGGAGCAGTGTGGGAGTGGAGCGGAGAGAATGGAGCGTGACAGCAGTGGAAAGAGAGGTGAGAAGAGGAGTGAGGAGAGGAGCGGGAGGAGGAGGAGAGGAGTGGCAGGGGAATGCGAGCTAGGAGTCGAAGTAGGGACAGGGCTAGCAGCAGGCACAGGCAGGAGGGAAGGGATAGGAGGGTGGGGGAGGGGGAGGGGGAAGGGATTAGTCAGGAAATAGTGGTGGGAGGAGACCAAGAAGGTAGCAAGACAGGACAGAGTGGAAGGGAAAGCTCAGGCCAGGATGAGTTGGGGGGGGGGGGGGGAGAAGGGAGGGGAGCTGAGAGCGGGTTGGAGAGTGAGGACAGGGAAGACACCCCTCCAGGACAGGAAGCAAGGCAGCTAAGGTGCAGATCTGGAAGGGGATAGCAGAGAATATCACCCGGCACAGTGGCTTAACCAGAACATGGGAGCAGGTATCCCACCGCTCCCGTGATGTGAAGGCACAGCTGAAGTCCAAAGTGGCAGCACGCCGGAAGTACCATCAGCAGACAGGTGGAGGGGCACCCTGTCCAACAGTGCTGACTGACATGGAGCAGAGGTTGCTGGAGCGCCTGGGCCCGGACGTTGTGGAAGGGTTGGAGACGTGGCTGGACACCTCACACGTTGCGGCTGGTAAGTGACCACGTGCCATAAAGGCACACCCAACAACTGCTACACACCTACTGTGTCAAACACTGTGTGCGTTGGCCATTGACAAGGAATGACCCAAACACACTAGTGAAAAGCACACAGATATTGTCAGTAGATGGTCACTTTCTACTGAAACACAGTGCTCCTCTGATGAAAAAATGCTAGAAAGGCTGTAACACCATATATGATTATGATGTTTCCCTGTCTTTACTGTTTTCACAGCTCGCCTTCAGGAACGTCAGGGACCCAGCCACGAAGTGCCAGGACCCAGCTGGCAAGGGCCAGCTGTGAGCCAGCCCATTGCACTAATGCAGCGCCCCCTACTCCTGGATGCGCAGACACAAGTGGAGCATGAGGAGATGATCAGCCCACATGATTCCCCACCGTTTGAAAGCCTCAATGTGTCCCTTGACCTAGACACAATCATGCAAGACACAGCAGGCTGGAGATCCAGAGGCAACACACCACTGCACTCATCAAGCAGTGATGGGATGCCAATCTTGAGTGCTGCTGATCTCAATAGCCCATCGAGCCCGGCAGCACTGACACCTTCCCCACCGGTACCACCCACAACAGCACCCCCTGCAGCGCCCCCTGCAGCACCTCGTGCAGCAGCCCCTGCAGCGCCCCCTACTGCACCTCCTGCACCACCTCGTGCAGCACCCCCTGCAGCGCCCCCAGCTGCACCACTGCAGGAGCCCATGACAGCTGCACAAGGCCAGCTGTTGGGATTGCAAATGCAACACCTGCGACGGGTCATCCAAAGGCAGAATAGGATCATGCAACATTCTGTTTGCTTTTTTGACTGCCGCAGCACACTGAACCGACAATTTCAATGTGTTATCCACTATGACACCTAGATCTCTTTCTTGGGTGGTATCACCTAATATAGAACCTAACATTGTGTAACTATAGAATGGGTTATTTTTCCCTATATGCATCACCTTGCGCTTATCCACATTAAATTTCATCTGCCATTTTGATGCCCAATTTTCCAGTCTCACAAGGTCTTCCTGCAATTTATCACAATCTGCTTGTGATTTAACTACTCTGAACAATTTTGTATCATCTGCAAATTTGATTACCTCACTCGTCATATTTCTTTCCAGATCATTTATAAATATATTGAAAAGTAAGGGTCCCAATACAGATCCCTGAGGCACTCCACTGTCCTCTCCCTTCCACTGAGAAAATTGCCCATTTAATCCTACTCTCTGTTTTCTGTCTTTTATTTATTATTTTTATATACTGACATTCATCTGAGATATCACATCAGTTTACATTCAGGTACTGTAGGTATTTCCTTATCCCCAGAGGGCTTATAATCTAAGTTTTGTACCTGAGGCAATGGAGGGTAAAGTGACTTGCCCAAGGTCACAAGGAGTGACAGCAGGACTCAAACGCTGATCTCCTGGTTTGTAGCCCACTGCTCTAGCCACTAGGCTATTCCTCCTCCCTCCCTATTAGCCCGTTTGTAATCCATGAAAGGACATCACCACTTATCCCATGACTTTTTACTTTTCCTAGAAGCCTCTCATGAAGAATTTTGTCAAATGCCTTCTGAAAATCCAAGTACACTAAATCTACCAGTTCACCTTTATCCACATGTTTATTAACTCCTTCAAAAAAGTGAAGCAGATTTGTGAGGCAAGACTTGCCTTGGGTAAAGCCATGCTGACTTTGTTCCATTAAACCATGTCTTTCTATATGTTCTGTGATTTTGATATTTAGAACACTTTCCACTATTTTTCCTGGCACTGAAGTCAGGCTAACCGGTCTGTAGTTTCCCGGGTCACCCCTGGAGCCCTTTTTAAATATTGGGGTTAAATTAGCTATCCTGAAGTTTTCAGGTACAATGGATGATTTTAATGATAGGTTACAAATTTTTACTAATAGGTCTGAAATTTCATTTTTGAGTTCCTTCAGAACCCTGGGGGTGTATACCATCCAGTCCAGGTGATTTGCTACTCTTCAGTTTATCAATCAGGCCTACCACATCTTCTAGGTTCACCGTAATTTGGTTCATTCCATCTGAATCATTACCCATGAAAACCTTCTCTGGAACGGGTATCTCCCCAACATACTCTTTAGTTAAACATCGAAGCAAAGAAATCATTTAATCTTTCCACGATGGCCTTATCTTCTCTAAGTGCCCCTTTAACCCCTCAATCATCTACCAGTCCAACTGACTCCCTCATAGGCTTTCTGCTTCGGATATATTTTAAAAAGTTTTTACTATGAGTTGTTGCCTCTACGGCCAACTTCTTTTCAAATTCTCTCTTAGCCTGTTTTATCAATGTCTTACATTTAACTTGCCAGTGCTTATGCATTATCCTATTGTCTTCTGTTGGATCCTTCTTCCAATTTTTGAATGAAGATGTTTTGGATAAAATAGTTTCTTTCACCTCCCCTTTTAACCATGCTGGTAATCGCTTTGCCTTCTTTCCACCTTTTTTAATGTGTGGAATACATCTGGACTGTGCTTCTAGGCTGGTATTTTTTAACAATGCACACTTTTTACCTTTGTAGCTGCTCCTTTCAGTTTTTTTCTTACAATTTTTCTCATTTTAACAAAGTTTCCCTTTTGAAAGTTTAGCACGAGAGTCATGGATTTGCTTACTGTCCCCCTTCCAGTCATTAATTCAAATTTGATCATATTATGATCACTATTGCCAAGCGGCCCCACCACTATTACCTCTCTCACCAAATCCTGTCCTCCACTGAGAATTAGATCTAAAATTCCTCCCTCTCTTTTCGGTTCCTAGACCAGTTGCTCCATAAAAATGTCATTTATTCCATCCAGGAACTTTGTATCTCTAGCGTGTCCCGATGATACATTTACCCAGTCAATATTAGGTAATTGAAGTCTCCCATTATTACCGCACTACCAATTTGGTTAGCTTCCCTAATTTCTCTTAGCATTTCACTATCAGTCTCACCGTCTTGACCAGGTGGACGGTAGTATACCCCTATCACTATAGTCTTCCTCGACTCACAAGGGATTTCTACCCATAAAGATTCAATTGTGCATTTAGTCTCATGCAGGATGTTTATCCTGTTGGACTCTATGCCATCCCGGACATAAAGTGCCACACCGCCTCCTGGGTGTTCCTCTCTGTCATTGAGATATAATTTGTACCCCGGTATGGCACTGTCCCATTGGTTGTCCTCCTTCCACCATGTCTCTGAGATGCCAATTAAGTCTATTCATCATTCACTGCTATACATTCTAATTCTCCCATCTTATTTCTTAGACTTCTGGCATTAGCATACAAACGTTTCAAAGTTTGTTTTTTGTTTGTATTTTCATTCTGCTTTTTAATTGATAGGGATAAGTTAGAATTTTTTTAGCTCAGCTGAGTTTTTAGTTACAGGCACTTGGACTACTTTTCTTATAATTGGAACCTCACTGTCGGGATGCCCTAATTCTAATGCATCATTAGTATCCTTTGAAGATACCTCTCTCTGAACCATGTACTGCTGAGCGACTGTCGGCTTTCCCCTTTGTTCTAGTTTATAAGCTGCTCTATCTCCTTTTTAAAAGTTAGCGCCAGCAGTCTGGTTCCACCCTCCTCTTCTCCCCATCCTACATTCCCAATCCTCCTCCTTATCCACCCCCCCCCCTTTCTCAAGCTTCCCCATCTAATTCCTGTCCTCTCTCCCTCTCCTCCCTCATGCCTTTCCTCCTCATCTCTCCATTCCTGAGATCTCCTCCCAGTACTAATACTTGACATCCCCTTTCCTCAACCAATAAAACCAAATACTTTACAGAGACACAAGCAAGGTTTATAATGCAATATAAAACATATAAATTGTCAATCTGCTTCAGAAGTTTATATTTTTTTTGCCCCAGAATCCACCCCTAACTGCTATAGGAAACTGTGGGGATGTGCCTTAGATCTTTTGCTCTTTGTTGTCTCTGCTTTCTGGGGGGAGGGGAGGGGAGGGAACAACAGCACCGATAATGCCAAGGAACATCTAAAAGCTAAATCTGTCACTGTTCAAGAGTTATTTTTCCAACCAGGCTTGTGCATGTATCTTTAGCAGATTATACTCAATATATGTTTTCTCTGGCTAGAATTTAGCCCCATCCCTGGAATGTCTCCAGCACTGCCTTTTTAAAATCTGGACCACTTCTGAATGATGCATCTGGGATGTGGCAATCCAAAAGAGCTGTATATGATGGAGGGTGAAAGACTGTTGTGCATGGACCAAGAAAGGGACCTTGGGGTGATAGTGTCTAGTGATCTGAAGGCGGCAAAACAATGTGACAAGGGTAATAGCTAAAGCCAGAAGAAAGCTGGGTTGCATAGAGAGAGAAATAACCAGTAAGAAAAATGAGGTAATAATCCCCTTGTACAGGTCATTGGTGAGGTCTCACCTGGAGTTCTGTGTTCAGTTCTGGAGACCGTATCTCAAAAGGACCAGAGACAGGATGGAGGTCGTCCAGAGAAGAGCGACAAAAATGGTGAGGGGGTCTCCATCAAATGACTTATGAGGAGAGGCTGAAAGATCTGAATATGTATACCCTGGAAGAGAGGAGGTGCAGGGGAGACCTTCAGATACCTGAAAGGTTTTAATAATGCACGAACTTCAAACCTTTTCCATTAGAAAGAATTCAGTAGAAGAACTAGGGGTCACAATTTGAAACTCCAGGGTGGAAGAATCAAAACCAATGTCAGGAAATATCTTTTCATGGAGAGGAGGGTGGATGCCTGGAATGCCCTGCCAGAGGTTATAGTGAAGACAAAAATAGTGAAAGAATTCAAAGAGGCATGGGATAAACCCTGGATCAATGAAGGCTAGAAGATGGGAATGAAGAAAAGAGTGAATGGGGGTAGCATGCTGGAATGGTGATTGCTACCCTTATCCAATAAGCCTTCATATGGTTAATGCAACTCCATCATTGCTCTCCACTTCAAAGGCAAGGGGGAATGTGGAAAAGAGAATTTACATTCAGACAACAAACATCAAGGACATTGAAAGGTACAGTCTGGGAAAACAAGCATGGGGGTAACTTGCTTGATGCGGCAGTTACTACCCTTAACCAATATGCCTGATACTTCACTTTTGATGCAACTCCATCATTGCTCTATGCTTCAACAGGGGGTGGAGAGAAAATTGGACTCAAACAGTAACCAACAAAAGCCCTGATCTTAGCAGTCTGGGAGACTGATAAGTATAGGAAACTGATAAGTATGGGAGCTTGCTGGGCAGACTGGATGGGCCGTTTGGTATTTTTCTGCCATCATTTCTATGTTTCTGTGTTTCTATGTGGTTACTACTCTTAACCAATAAGCCTTGATGCTTTTGATGCAACTCCAATATTGCTCTCTGCTTCAACAGCAGAGGAAAAGGAAAATTGGATTTGGACAGCAACCAACGAAGGGCCCCGACTTTTACAGCCTGTGGAACTGATGAACATGGGGGTAATCTGCACGGCATGGCAGAAACTACAATGTGAAGCTTGCTGGGCAGACTGCATGGACCATTGGCCCTTTTCTGCCATCATTTCTATGTTTCTATGTTAAGTGCACCAAATTTATCTGCTTGGCTGGCTAGAAATAACTCCAGAGGTTAGCCAATCAAAACCTGTGAATATCAACCTGTGAATATCATCATCGGACATAGGGTGCTAAACGCACCCTATGTCCGATGATGAACGCACCATATGTTCGATGATGTACTCAAGTTACTATGTAACATGCTTAAAATTACCTGATGGTCCACGCCTATACATGTTCAATTCGCTTGTTTTTAGAATGTTTTTTAGAATATAATAGTCGTTCAATTAATAAGTTTCTCGTTCCAATGTCCACTTACTGTAATAAGTTGTTCCTAATGTTCATCTTATGTAATAAGTTGTTATCATGTAAACCGGAGTGAAGGCAGATTGCTATACTTCGGTATATAAAAGATTAAAAATAAATAAATAAATAAATAAATAGCCAGCAATAGTAGTGTGGCCGTCGCCCAAGCATCTGAACGCCTCAGTCCCCTGTGTGGCCTGTTAAAGTGACCCAGCTATGTCAGCATCTGCGTTTCCACTAGGACTTGCAGTTAATTCAGAGTTTACCTAGCTCCTGGACAGTTCTAGCACAGCCTGCCAGACAAGCCAGCCATGTAGAGTGCATGCCAGGGATGTGGCTGAGACTTTTAGTTGTTATAGAACCTGATGCCTGTGTTAATGAGAGCTGTTATGTGGAGCGTTGGATCCTTGTTATACTCCCTATAGCAGAGGTGGACATGTGTCCTGAAAATCCTGCAGTTTGTGGGCTGTCATAGATGGATTCATAGGCTGAGGCCCGGGCCAGACTCTACAACTGTCCTTGCACGGAACTTATTTATTCATACACTATCTATAATATTACATGCTAAGTGGAGCACAATCACAGAGAATACATAAAACAGCAGACAACAGGAGTATTATTTAGCTGACAAGAAAAATGATCTAACAAATTAAAAATCCTTTAATTTTGTATGGAAAAGCTTGAGGTCGGTAATAGCTTTACCCTCTTCAGGAAGAAAATTCCACAGCTTATATCTGATTAATGAAATAGCACAATTCCTAACTTCCTGAAACTGAACTTCCTTCACCTTAAGCAACTCCCAAGATGCTGCGAAGCAGATTGAAGAGGTCAAGAGGGAACATATTTTTTTTGAATAGATTAGGTAAATATCTTGGTGCATTTTCCTGGAATTACTTTTCAATTAGGAGCATAACTTTAAATTTTATCCTGTGAGAAACTAGTAACCTGTGTAGGTTTAAGAAAATTGGAGTGAATATGTTCATATTTGCACATCGTTTTCAATCTGGCAGATGAATTCTGAAGATACTGCAGTGCTCATATGTGAGTTTTTGGCAGCCCCACATGCAAAGCATTGGTAAAATCAACAGTGGTTAACAGGAATGCCTGTACAACAATTTTAAATTCATTTTGATTTGGAAGGCCTCCAGTCATGTAACTTTTAATTTATAGTAATCACTAGCTAATACAGATCTGATCTGAGGAACAAAACCTAGAACTGGAATTCTTTCCAGCCCTGATTTTCAGGCTTGCTGTTATGTGTAGAGCTAAATCTGCAGATGTGTTTTATGTCTGGGCCTGAATCTGCAGATGTGTGTTATGTGTTATGTCTGGGACTGAATCTGCAGATGTGTTTTATGTCTGGGCCTGAATTTGCAAATTTATTTTAAAAATTTTATTTAAAAGATTTTGTATACCGTCATTTGTGGTTACATCACAACGGTTCACAAGGTATTAACATCTAAAAACACGACATTTTCAATAGTTACATAATAAAATACAATTGTAAAGACATTTAAAATTAATAAAATGTGTGTTATGTGTTATGTGTTATGTCTGGGGCTGAGTCTGCAGATGTGTGTCATATCTGGATCTGAATCTGCAGATGTGGGTTATGTGTGGGCCTGAATCTGCAAATGTGTGTTATGTGTTATGTTTGTGGCTGAATCTGCAAATGTGTGTCATATCTGGATCTGAATTTGCAGATGTGAGTTAATTCTGGGGCTGAATCTGCAGATGTATGTTATGTGTTATGTCTGGAGCTTTATCTGCAGATGTGTGTCATATCTGGATCTCAATCTGCAGATGTTTGTTATATGTGAGTCTGAATCTGCAGATGTGTGTTTTGTGTTATGTGTGGGGCTGAATCTTCAGATGTGTGTTTTGTGTTATGTGTGGGGCTGAATCTGCAGATGTGGGTTATGTCTGGGTCTCAATCTACAGATGTGTGTTATGTGTTATATGTGGGGCTGAATCTGCAGATGTGTGTTATGTCTTATTTATTTATGTATTTATTTATTGGACTTTTTTATACCGGTGTTTGGAAAATACCGTACATCGTAAAAATGCATGTAAAGAACCATCCTATCTAATAAACGAAGCTTGACCGACGTGCCCGCAAATGCGCAGTAGAGAGCAGCTCTACTGCGCATGTGCGGGCGAGCACGTCGTTCTTAGGCAGCGTCAAAAAAAAACAACATGGCGGCGGCGGCGATAGCGGCAGCGGGCGGCGGCGGTAGCGGTAGCGGGCGGCGGCACCTGCGGTAGCGGCAGCGGGCGGCGGCGGTAGCGGCGGCGGGCGGTGGTAGCGGTAGCGGCGGCGGCGGGCAGCGGCGGTAGCGGGTAGCGGGCGGCAGTAGCGGCAGCGGCCAGGAGAGAGGGAGGGACTGAGTGAGAGTGGGAGGGAGGGACTGAGTGAGAGGGAGGGATTGAGTGAGGGGGAGGGGCTGGGGGGAAGGGGCTGGGAGGGAGGGATTGAGTGAGGGGGAGGGGCTGTGAGGGACGGACTGAGTGAGAGGGAGGGGCTGGGAGGGAGGGGAGAGTGAGAATGAGGGAGAGGTGAGAGTCAGGGCCGCAGCGGCGAAGACGGGCGGCAGCAGTGAGGGAGGAGAGAGAGAGGGAGGGACTGAGTGAGAGGGGAGGAGAGAGAGGGAGAGGGAGTGGGACTGAGTGAGAGGGAGGGAGTGGGAGTGTGAGAGGGGGGAGGGAGGGAGTGGGACTGAGTGAGAGGGAGAGGGGGGAGGGACTGAGTGGTGGGGGGAGGGAGTGAGTGGGACTGAGTGGTGGGGGGGGGAGGGACTGAGTGGTGGGGGGAGGGAGTGAGTGGGACTGAGGGAGGGAGTGGGACTGAGTGAGAGGGGTGGGAGTGAGTGAGACTGAGTGGGAGGGAGGGACTGAGTGGGAGGAGAGGGAGGGTGGGGAGGAGTGGGTGAGTGTGAGGGAGGGAGGTAGGGGGTGGTGAAGAGTGAGGGGAGAGAGAATGAGGGGGAGGTGAGAGACAGAGGGATGTAGCCCGTTTTAACGGGCTTAACGGCTTGTACATACATAAAATACAGTACTAAAATTCAATACAACTAAATTATTATAAAAACTTACTTTAACGTAAAAACTCAAAATCTAATACATAATATTCACTAAGAAAAAACTAAAAATAGATAAAATGATTAGAAGGATGATTGCAACAGAGGTAAATATTGTTATGTAGGTTTGTGACTGCCTGTACAGAAAAATTAAGACTCAAATTAGCCTGCACCATCGTTATAAGTTTGTGTAAAAAGCCACGTTTTGAGCATTTTCTTGAACTCCTTTGGTTTCCAGCCTTAGTTCAGTTGGCAATGTATTCCATAGTTTGGGGCCCGCTAAGGATAGTGCTCTCTCTCTCTTACAGATGTCAATTTGGCTGATGCTAGTGAAGGTATCACTAAGAACTCTTTGTTAGCAGATCGCAGATTATATTTGATCACCATGGATAGCTTTGTGTAAAATACATAATATTTTATAATGAATCCTTTTCTCGATGGGTCAGCAGTACAGTTCTTTTAATATTGGAGTGATATGATTCTGTTTATGTGACCCAGATAATATCCTTGCTGCAGAATTTTGAAGTATTTGCAGAGGTCATAAGGTGGAATGTGGAAGACCGAGTAATAGTGTGTTACAATAATCGGTACCCATAAAGATAAGAGATTGAAGAACAGTTCTGAAGTTGTTAAAGTGAAGTAAAGGTTTTAATCTTCTCAGCATTAATAATTTATGAAAGCCATCTTTAGTTTTAGTTGCTATATGCTTTTTAAAGTATAATTCTGGATCTAGGTAATACTACTAAGATCTCTGACTTTTGTGCCTAGGGTTATTTGATGATTTTCATTTTGAAAATAAATCTGTTTATCCATTGATGAGGTTTTCCTTTCAAGTAATATAATTTAAATATATATTTATGCTGAGTTTCATTTGTATTAGTAATTGTTTTATTATATTGATATATATAGCTGTAATTTGGAATGCTTTGTCTAAAGAATCTGAAACTGGGATGATGATCTGGATATCGTCTGCCTAGAGAGAGTAATTTAAACCTAAACCAGAGAGAAGATGACAGAGGGGCAATATGTAAACATTGAACAGTGTGGCGGATAGTGCGGAGCCTTGTGGAACTCTGGTTTCAAGTTTAATAGTGTTTGATGAAGAATTAATAATGTTAACCTGGTAAGTTCTATTGTTTAGGAAGGAGGTGAACCATTGTAACGTTTCATTTCTTAAACCGATTTCAATGAGTCTCTGAATTAAAATGTCATGGTTCACAGTATCGAATGCTGCTGAAAGGTCGAGAAGTAGTAGAAGATATTTTTGACCATTGTCAAATCCTATCAAAACTGTATCATGTAATGAGAGTAACAGAGTTTCGGTGTTGAAATGTTTTCTGAACCCAAATTGTGTTGAAAACAGTATATCATTTTGTTCTAAATGGTCACTGAGTTGCTTTAAGACAACCTTTTCAATAAGTTTAGCAATAATTGGTAAATTGGAGACTGGTCTATAATTACTTAGGACAGTGGCATCCAGAGTCTTGTTTTTTAATATTGGTTTAATTATTGCCTGTTTTAGGGAATCTGGCATCAGGCCTTCATTTAGTGACTTGTTGATAATACTCGTGAATGTTGGGGTGATTACATGCACAATAAGTTTTAAAGTTAGGGCTGGGATGGAGTCTAATGGGTGATGTGCAAGATTTATGCGCTGTATTCGATTTGTTACATAGCAAATTGAGGCGTCTTTGAATGAAGACCATTCTGCATTTTCTTTTGTCTTCATTATGATTTCTTGAGTTGGGGTTTTATCTAACAAAGCATTTAATTTATCAATTTTGTTTATAAAGAACCAAGCTAATTCCTGACTAAGATTCATGGTTGTCTTAGGGGCTGCTTGCATAGGATCGTAAATTAGGTTATTTACTAGGTTAAAGAGTGTTTTAGGATTCAGAGAAAAAAATTTTATTTTGGTGCTGTAAAAAAATTTTTTAGTTTTATTTATCAAACTTTTGTAAAAAGCAAGGTGGATATGATAGTTAGTTAAGGTTATATTGCATTTGTTTTTTCTCCATGCTTTTTCTTTTCTGCTTAACATCTGATTTGCTTCTTTAATCTGAGAATTGTACCCAGGGTTTAATTTTTTATTATCCTTAATTAATTTAGTTTTTACAGGGTTGAAGTCATTTGCTAATTTAGATGATATATTGAACCAAGACTGAGTGGCATTTATTATGTTTGAGAGATCAATCTCTAGAAGGTGGGGTTCTAATTTTGACTGGAGGTCTTCTATTTTAAATGGTGGATGGTATTGGAATGAGATTGAGTCAGTGTGTATATTAACCTTATTAATCTTACATGTAATATTGGCATCAATCAGAAAATGATCTGACCAAGGGACAGATGTATAATTAATGTTAGATTCATTCACTGTATTTGTATTAATGAAAATTAAGTCTAGGGAATGTCCAGCTTTGTTGTTGCATTTGTGGAAAGAAGGCCATATCCCATGGCTGATAGGGCATCTGTTAAAATTTGACAAGTCAAAGATAGTGGTTTGACATCCATATGTAAATTAAAATCACTAAGTATTATAGAGGGTTTACTTGGGTTTAAGTGGCTAAAATTCCTGGTGGGCAATATACTAGACAAATTTGTAAGTCAGAGGATTCAACAATTGCGATTTCATAGTGTTCTAAAGGTTATTTGGACAATAATTTCTTTTCATTGTTTTTTTTTGTCATGAACATCAGGCCCCCTCCCCTGCATCTTTCTCTAGGTATGGAGAAGACATCATAACTATCATTCGTGATTTGATTCACAATAACATTATCACTATTTTTTAGCCAGGTCTTGGTGACAGCAATAAAATCAGGTTTTTGTTCAACTAAAAGATCAGTGATTAAAACGGATTTTTTAGACAATGACTGCACGTTGATAAGTAAAAATGACAGCAAGAAATAATTAGCAATGGCGTCTATAGTTGCACTAGTTGTTACAGTTCGATGCAATGGTTTTCGTCTTTTATTTCTAATTGTGTTTACCTCTGAGATATCTGGATAATCTCTATTGTAGACTCCGTTAAACATAGTTATTGGAATTTGGAAGACTTTGTTATTCTTCATCGTATTGATTGTTATGATCTTGGTGATGCTCTGTTCTGCACGAAGGGGCACACAAAGGGGGCAGGCTCCTTTGTTGCGCTCCTTTGGTGCGCGATGCTAAACACCTATCGCAGCACTTATGGCCCCCCCGAAGCCCAATGATGACTTCAGTGGGTGGACTTCCACGGCTTCCGCATTCGAGGAGGGAACAGTGTTGTCGTGATATTCTGAGTGGCTTGTGTCTCTCGTGGCACAGCAGGCAGCAGACAATTTGTCCAGCAAGAAAAGCCTCAGTTGTTAAAGGAGGCAAGGTGAGGTGGTGAAGCAGAGGACTCCCTCGCCGACCGCAGCACTTATGTCTTTGCCTGAATCTACAGATTTGCATTATGTCTAGGGCTGAATCTGCAGATATGTGCTATGTTTGGGCCTGAATCTGTACATGTGGGTTATGTATGGATCTGAATCTGCAGATGTGGGTTATGTATAGACCTGAATCTGAAGATGTGGGTTATGTCTGGGGATTAACCTGCAGATGTGTGTTATGTCTGGACCTGAATCTGCAGATATGGGTTATACCTGGAGTGAATATGCAGACATGTGTTATGTCTGGGGCTGAATCTGCAGATGTGTATTATCTTTGGGCCTGAATCTGCAGATGTTTGTTATATGTGGGTCTGAATCTGCAGATGTTTGCTATATGTGGGTCTGAATCTGCAGATGTGTGTTATGTCTGCGGATGAATCTGCAGATGTGTATTATGTCTGGACCTGATTCTGCAGATGTTTGTTATATGTGGGTCTGGATCTGCAGATGTGTGTTATGTCTGGGCCTGAATCTGCAGATGTGTGTTATGCCTGGGCCTGAAAATGCAGATGTGTGTCATGTCTGCGGTTGAATCTGCAGATGTATATTATGTCTGGGCCTGAATCTGCAGATGTTTGTTATGCTTGACCTGAATCTGCAGATGTGTATTATGTCTAGGCCTGAATCTGCAGATGTTTGTTATGCTTGACCTGAATCTGCAGATGTATATTATGTATAGGCCTGAATCTGTAGATGTTTGTTATATGTGGGTCTGGATCTGCAGATGTTTGTTATGCTTAACCTGAATCTGCAGATGTGTATTATGTCTAGGGATGAATCTACAGATGTGTATTATGTCTGGGCTTGAATTTGCAGATGTTTGTTTTATGTGGGTCTGAATCTGCAGATGAGTTTTATATCTGGGCCTGAATTTTCAGAAGTGGGTTTTGTTTGGGCCTGAATCTGCAGATGTATGTTATGTCTAGGGATGAATCTATAGATGTGTATTACATTTGTGCCTGAATCTGCAGATGTTTGTTATATGTGGGTCTGGATTTTCAGATGTGTGTTATGTCCGGACCTGAATCTGCAGATATCTTTTCATTATTCTCTTTTCATTATTCTCTTTTCATTATTCTCTTTTCATTATTTCATCTTTTCATTATTCATCTTTTCATTATTCTCCTAAAAGAAACTCCACCCTTGAAGTTTTCGAGACTTCCTCATCCCTGGAAATGGAAAACATCCTCAGGAAGCTCAAACCTTCGTCTCACCCACTGGACTCAATACCCTCAAACCTCCTGCTCTCCATCCCGAACACTATTTCAAAAGCTTTAGCAGACATAATTAATTGCTCCTTGACACAAGGGATAGTACCAGACCAACAAAACTAGCCATACTTAAACCCCTACTAAAAAAAAACCAACCTTCCAACTACTGATCCTGCAAACTTCAGACCTATAGCTAATCTCCCATTGATCTCCAAAATTATGGAGAAAATAGTCAACAAACAACTCTCAGAATACCTGGAGGAGAACAACATCCTTTCCCCTTTCCAGTTCAGATTCCGCAAAACTCAAAACATGGAGTCCCTTCTAACATCTCTGGCGGATACCATTCTCCTTAACCTTGAGAGGAAACAGCCGTACCTACTAGTACTAGTCGACTTATCTGCGGCATTTGACACTGTGAATCATTCCATTCTTCTGGAGCGTCTAGCTGACATTGGTATCAAAGGAGTGGCACACAGTTGGTTTAAATCCTTCCTGGACAATAGATTTTACAATAATAATAAGGTATCTCACCCCATCAGATCAAACCTAAGAGTCCCGCAAGGTTCAGCCCTTTCCCCTACACTTTTTAACATCTACCTGCTCCCTCTCTGCCAATTACTCGCCTCCTTAAAATTAACATATTACCTTTACACTGATGACGAAAGATTCTTCTCCCTATCACAGACTCTCTTCACAAAACCTGGTCTTACTGGAACACATGTATGCAATCAATTAACAGTCTGCTTACCAGGCTTAACTTGATCCTCAATACAAACAAGACAGAGATTCTTATCATATCTCAAGATGAAAACCAAGTTCTCTTCAACTCCCTAAATGCGACACAATCAGTCACAACCGCTATCAATCACTCCCCCTATGTCAGAGATTTAGGAGTTCAACTAGACAACCAATTCAATTTTAAATCATTTGTCCAAAACACTACCAAAGAATGCTTCTTTAAATTACAAGTTTTAAAAAAACTTAAACCTCTCCTTCACTTTCGAGATTTCCGGCTGGTGCTGCAGTCCATTATCCTTTCTAAAATAGACTATTGCAATTCCCTCTTGTTTGGTCTCCCTGCGATAACAATAAAACCACTGCAGATGGTACAGAATGCCGCTGCGAGAATACTCACCAACTCAAACAAAAGAGAGCATATCTCTCCCATACTGCAGTCACTTCACTGGCTTCCCATCAAAGCCAGAATATCGTTCAAAGTACTTATGATGATACATAAAGACATTCACAACATCGCCCCTCTCAATCTCAGCAATAAATTCCGTCCGCATACCTCCGAAAGACCAGTCAGAAGAGCTTACAAAGGCTCTCTGTATGCCCCCCCTACCAAATCTTCTCTAAGTAAACGAGCGTTATCTACAGCAGGGCCAACTCTATGGAACACTCTCCCACCAGACCTCCGTCAAGAACATTGTCCTCAAACTTTCAAGAAAGACTTAAAAACTTGGCTCTTCAGTCAAGCTTTCCCTGAAAACCTAAGTTCTCTCTGACGTGGGTCTTATAACATGGACTATGGCCTAAAAACATGGTCTAAGGCCTAAGGCCAACAGTTAACTGGGCACACCAAACTCTCTACACAGCCCCCCCTCCCTCCCTCCTTACACCTTTTGACATCCTTTCCCTCTCTCTCGCCCACCCTTCCAAGCTACTTAACCTTCCTACTTGTTTTAATTTATCCTGTATTAATGCATTTATATTTATTTTATTCTTATTTCATGTTATTTTTTATATTATTCTGCGTTGAAGCTGCTTGCGGTTGTAATTGTTCCTTGTTTCCAAATGTTTGAATGTTATAATATGCTAATGTTCATTGTTTAATGTATCGCCCCCCCAGCGAAAGTTGTGTTTCAGTGTAAACTGGTGTGATATGTATTCTTTACAGGAATGTCGGTTATATAAAAATTCAAAATAAATAAATAAATAAATATGTATTATGTCTAAGGATGAATCTACAGATTTGTATTATGTCTGGGCTTGAATTTGCAGATGTTTGTTTTATGTGGGTCTGAATCTGCAGATGTGTTTTATATCTGGGCCTGGATTTTCAGAAGTGGGTTTTGTTTGGGCCTGAATCTACAGATTTATGTTATGTCTGGACCTGAATCTGCAGATGTGTGTTATGTCTGGACCTGAATCTGCAGATGTGTATTATGTCTGGGGATGAATCTGCAGACGTGGGTTATGTATGGACCTGAATCTGCAGATGTGTGTTATGTCTGGGGATGAATCTGCAGATGTGGATTATGTATGGACCTGAATCTGCAGATGTGGGTTATGTCTGGGGATGAATCTGCAGATGTGGGTTATGTATGGACCTGAATCTGCAGATGTGGGTTATGTCTGGGGATGAATCTGCAGATGTGTGTTATGTCTGGGACTGAATCTGCAGTTGTGGGTTATATCTGGGACTTAATCTGCAGATGTGTGTTATATCAGAGCCTGAATCTGCAGATGTGGGTTATATCTGGGACTTATTCTGCAGACGTGTGTTATATCAGAGCCTGAATCTGCAGATGTGGGTTATATCTGCGACTTAATCTGCAGACGTGTATTATATCAGAGCCTGAATCTGTAGATGTGTGTTATGTCTGGCCCTGAATCTGCAGATATGTGTTTTGTCTGGACCTGAATCTGCAGACGTGGATTATGTCTGGGCCTGAATCTGCAGATGTGGGTTATATCTGGGGCTGAATCTGCAGACATGTGTTATATCTGGGGCTGTATCTGCAGATGTGTGTTATATCAGGGTCTGAATCTACAGATATATATTATGTCTGGGCCTGAATCTGCAGATGCGTTTTATGTCTGGGCCTGAATCTGCAGATGTGGGTTATGTCTGGGCCTGAATCTGCAGATGTGGGTTATGTATGGACCTGAATCTGCAGACATGTGTTATGTCTGGGGTTGAATCTGCAGATGTGTATTATCTTTGAGCCTCAATCTGCAGATGTTTGTTATATGTGAGTCTGAATCTGCAGATGCGTGTTATGTCTGGGGATGAATCTGCAGACATGTGTTATGTCTGGGGTTGAATCTGCAGATGTGTATTATCTTTGGGCCTCAATCTGCAGATGTTTGTTATATGTGAGTCTGAATCTGCAGATGTGTGTTATGTCTGGGGTTGAATCTGCAGATGTGTATTATCTTTGGGCCTCAATCTGCAGATGTTTGTTATGTCTAGGGATGAATCTGCAGACATGTGTTATGTCTGGGGTTGAATCTGCAGATGTGTATTATCTTTGAGCCTCAATCTGCAGATGTTTGTTATATGTGAGTCTGAATCTGCAGATGCGTGTTATGTCTGGGGATGAATCTGCAGATGTGTATTATCTTTGGGCCTCAATCTGCAGATGTTTGTTATATGTGAGTCTGAATCTGTAGATGTGTGTTATGTCTGGGGATGAATCTGCAGATATGTGTTTTGTCTGTGGCTCTATCTTTCTTGCTGTGCATTTTTACCTTGCTCTTCCTTGTGCTCTCTTTGGGTCCTCATTATCTAGATCCCCTATGGAAATGCTGCATCATTAATTATTCCTAGGCATCACTTGCCAAAGAGATTTCTGAACTCTTTTTCTTTACATTCAGTGTTTTTTTTCTGTTGATTGATTTTGCTCCTTCTCTGTTTATTTTGAAATCGATAGAGGAAAAACACAGTTTTCCTTCTTGAGAATTGAGATTTTTTTGTATCACATTTCCATACCAAATACCACATCCACAGAGCAATGCTACACATCCTTGGACTAACAACACCTCCACAGAGTAACACTGCACATATGGATCAATGTAGGCACATACTAAAATCACACCCAAGAGCTAATACCACACACCCATGGACTAATGCCATGCCTACAGACCTAATACCACAGTCATAGCCAACACCACGTGTAGAGAGTAATTCTGCGCATATGGATCAATGCCAGACTATCCCATAGTACGGCCAAATGCCATATCCACAGAGTAATACCATGGACCCATGCAATAACAACACCAAACCCACAACTACGGTAATGCTATGGCCATGACCTAATGGCATACCAGCAAGCTAATGCCATGTTTATGGGCTAGTGTGATATGTGAGGACCTTTGCCACACCTAATAGTAATCCAAAGTCTTAAAGTAATACCACTTATATGAATTAATGCCATATGCGCAGGCATTTGCCATGCTCACAGAATAACATTGTTGTGCTCGATGGACGGGAGTGCCAGGGGGTGTTCCTCAGCGCGGGATGAGATGTGTGCCCCTGCGGTGAGACTATCCCTCTGGGTGGACATGAGGAATCTGGAGGGCCGGAGACTCCGCCAGACCTGCACGCCCCGGAAAGACCACCAACACTATGGTGATCTCTGAACAGTCCTCCGACTGTTCCCAGCCCTTTCGGACCTGCCGCAGGGAGCATCAGAGGTGGCAGGCCAGACAGAGGTCAGGTTATCTGAAGTCCTTGGAACAGACGAGGTGAGATCTTGGAACTTGGGACAGACGAGACGAGGTGTTGGAACTTGGATCAGACGAGACGAGTGAGCACAGTCCCTCAGGTGCCCTACACAGCCCGTAAGCTGGTCACGGACTACGCTGTCCTCCAAGTGCCCTACACAGCCCGAAGACTGGTCGCGGACCATGAGGGGACTGGGCAAGCTCAAGACGAAACACAAGGAAGGATTGAGCAATCCCTAGGATCCTCTGAGGTCATAACAGGAGAACTTGAGGGTCAGAACCTCAACAATAAAAACAGGAACCTCCAGAGGCATGGGTTACTCAGAACCTGGGTCATCAGGACTGGAACATCAGGACTGGAACGTCAGGAGCGGAACATCAGGAGCGGAACATCAGGATACTGCAGATATCATCAGGATCGAAAGACGAAGACGTCAGGGAAGCCAGGCAGGAACAAGACAGAGAAGTCCTAGGAAGGACTGATCCCTTGCCAAGGCGATGAGTGAATGAGCGAATAGTCCTTAAGTAGGCAGAAGAGGCAACTCCCTGGGAGGAGCTCCATAAGGGCCGCACCTGCACTGGCCCTTTAAAACAGAGGAGAAGCTGCGGGCCCGCCCCTAAGAGGAAAGGTGCAGGACCCTGGACAGCGGCCATGCTGCCGCTGTGCAGAGGATGGCAGGAGGAGACAGAGCAAACCTCAGGGCAGGCCCGACGACGTCGGCAGTGTCTGTCGCACTGGAAAGGTCTGGTGGCGGCACAGCCAGACAGGAAACATCGAGGGAAGCGGCCTCCAGGCCGCGGCACCAGATGGCGGCATCGGTGGCCTCCCAGGCCGTAAAGGAAGGCCCGGTATGTCTCCTGCTGTGCCGGCAAGATGGCGGCCAGCCGCAGGACAGCTGCGGCTCCACGCCGCAGGAAAGGCCTGTGCTTCATGGCCTCCGGGCCAGAGGTAAGAGATTCTTCGCGGCCCTGCCATGAGCAGGATTGCAACAAACATGACACAAATAGAGTAAGCCACAGACTAACACCACAGCCAGGTATTAATGCCACACCTAGCCAGTTATTTATATGCATTTATTTAAAAAAAAAAAAAAGTCTATTCTGCTCTATCTACATTTCTAGGTGATTTGAAAATGGAGTCCTAAGTTAATGAAATACACAGTGAGACTATGCTAAAGGGAGCATGGACCTTTGTAGTGGATGCACATTGCTCTTATAAAAATCCCCCCGCTATTCACCCTATCGTGCAAGAGCTGCTTAGCATGGGGAGCCCTCCCTCCGCCTCAACATGGAAGTAACCTCTCTGCAGATGCTCATACCCCCTAATCACTAATAGTGAAGGCTCCCTTTCCCAGGCCTGATTACCACCAATCCCTGAATCAAAGGTCTCAATCCCCTCCACCTATCAGTTGGTCAAATTTGGCCCTTTGCCTGCCCCCCAACTGCAAGATCCCCAATCTCGACCAGCAGATAGAAGATGGCATCATCCAGTGCTACTTCATGGTTTAAGAACGCAAGGCTTGCCATACTGGGCTAGATCAAAGGTCCATCAAGTCCAGTATCCTGTTTCCAATAGTGGCCAATCCAGGTCAGAAGTACCTGGCAGGATCCCAAGGGGTAGAGAGATTCCAAGCTACTTATCCCAAGAATAAGCAGTGGATTTATGCAACTCTACCTTAATAATGGTTTATGGACTTTTCTTCCAGGAACTTGTCCAAACCTTTTTTAAACACAGTTATACACATCCTCAGGCAATGAATTCCAGAGCTTAATTATGCATTGAGTAAAAAAATATTTTCTCGTATTAGTTTAAAATGTATTACCCAGTAACTTATAGCGTGTCCCCGGTCTTTGTAATTTTTGAAAGAGTAAACATCTAATTAATGTTTACTCATTCCACTCCACTCATTATTTTATAGACCTCTATCATATCTCCCCTCAGCCGTTTCTTCTCCAAGCTGAAGAGTCCTATCCTCTTTAGTCTTTCTTCATAGGGGGATTGTTCCATCCCCTTTATTGTTTTGTTTTGTTTTGTTTTTTGCCCTTTTCTGTACCTTTTCTAATTCTGCTATATCTTTTTTGAGATGTGGTGACCAGACCTGCACACAATACTCAAGCTAAGGTCAGTCTATGGAACGATACAGAGGCATCATGATATTCTCTGTTTTATTCTCCATTCCTTTCCTAATAATCCCTAGCATTCTATTTGCTTTCTTGGCAGCTGCTGGACAATGAGCAGAAGATTTCAACGTATTTTCAACGATCACACCTAGATCCTTTTCCTGAGTGGTGACTCCTAATGTGGAACCTTGTATTGTGTAGCTATAATTTGGGTTACTCTTCCCTAAGCGCATCACTTTGCACTTGTCTACATTAAATTTAATTTTCCATTTGCATGCCCAGCCTCCCAGTTTTGCAATGTCCTCTTGCAGTTTCTCACAATCCTCTTGTGATTTGACTACTTTGAATAATTTTGTGTCATCAGTAAATTTGATTACCTCATTTGTTGTTCCCATTTCCAAGTCATTTATAAATATATTAAAAAGCATTGGTCCCAGAACAGATCCCTGGGGCACTCCACTATTCACCTTTCTCCATTGGGAAAATTTACCATTTAGCCCTACTCTCTGTTTTCCATCTTTTAACCAGTTGATGATCCACAATAGGACACTGCCACCTATCCCATGACTTTATAATTTCCTAAGAAATCTCTTATGAGGGACTTTGTCAAATGCTTTCTGGAAATCCAGATACAGTATATTAACTGCTCACCTTTATCCATGTGTTTATTTACGCCCTCAAAAAATGTAGCAAATTTGTGAGGCAAGACTTCCTTTGGCTAAATCCATGTTGACTTTGTCCCATTAAACTATGCTTATCTATATATTCAGCAATTTTGTTCTTTATAATAGTTTCTACCATTTTGCCTGACACAGATGTCAGAATCGCTGGTCTGTAATTTCCTGGATCCCCTCTTGATCCGTTTTTAAAAATTGGTGTTAGTTTGGCAATCCTCCAGTCTTCAGGTACCATAGATCAGTGGTCCCCAACCCTGTCCTGGGAGCCCACCAGCCTGTCGGGTTTTCAGGATATCCGTAGTGCATATGCATGAGAGAAAATTTGCATGTTATGGAGGCAGTGCATGCAAATTTTCTCTCATGCATATTCATTGCGGATGTCCTGAAAACACGACTGGCTGGTGGGCCCCCCAGGACAGGGTTGGGGACCACTGCCATAGATGATGTTATTGATAGTTTACAAATTTCACTAGCAGATCCGCAATTTCATTTCTCAGTTCTTTCAGCTCTCTGGGATGAATGCTATCTGATTCAGGTGATTTGCTAACTCATTAGTTTATCAATTTGCCATAGTACAACTTCCAGATTCACTGATATTTGTTTCAGTTCCTCTGAATCAACACCTTTGAATATCATTTCTAGCAGGTGTATCTCTCTTACATCTTCGTCAGTGAATACTGAAGCAAAGAATTAATTTAGTCTCTCTGCTATTGCTTTGTCATCCCTAAGTGCTCCTTTTACCTTTTGATCATCTAATTGTCCAACCGAATCCCTCACTAGTGGCTTTTTATCTGAAATGTACCTGAAAAATTTTTTATTATGAGGTTTTGCTTCCACGGCAAGCTTCTTTATAAATTCTCTCTTTGCCTTCCTTCTCAATGCTTTGCTTCTAACTTGCCAGTGCTTGTGCTGTTTCTTGTTTTCTTCATTCGGATTCCTTTTCATTTCTTGAAAGATGTTCTTTTAGATATTATAGGCTTTCTCACCTCAGCTTTCAACTGTAGTTGTTTAGCCTTCTTTCCACCTTTTCTAATGCGAGGAATACATCTGTTCTGGGCTGCAAAAATGGTATTTTTTAAACAACATCTATGCCTGAGCAAAACTCTTAGGGGCAGATTCTAAAAGTCTTCGCGCGTAAATCCAGGAGGATTTACTCATGTAAGGGGTTTACACGTGCCGGGCCTATTTTCAAAAGGCCTGGCAGTGAGCATAAAGCCCCGGGATGCACATAAGTCCCAGGGCTTGAAAAAATGGGCGGTCCAGGGATGTGGTGGGGGCGTGCTGCTGGGCCTGGGGATCGCGTGCCAGCACTTGGCCGGTGTGCGCAAGTTATGCCTGCCTCTGGCAGGCGTAACTTCTGGGATAAAGGTAGGGGGTATTTTTTTTTTGGGCTGGGAGGGCGGGGAAGGTTGGGGTGGGGGGGGGGGGCCGAAGGAAAGTTCCTTCCGAGGCTGCTCCGATTTTGGAGCGGCCTCAGAGGGAACGGGGAAAGCCATCGGGGCTCCCCTAGGGCTCGGCGCACGCAAGGTGCACTAGTGTGCACCCCCTTGCACATGCCAACCCTGGATTTTATAACATCCACGCCGGGTAGCGTGCACAAATTTACCCCCACGCACGTAGGTTTAAAAATCCGGCCCTTAACCTTTGCAGTTGCTCCTTTCAGATTTTTGCAACCATTTTCCTCATTTTATCATAGTCACCTTTTTGAAAGTTAAATACTTTCACAGTAGATTTCTTTTTTGCTCTCCCTCCAGTTATTAAGTCAAATTTGATAATGTTGTGATCGCTATTGCCAAGCGACTTCAACACTGTTATCTCTTGCACCAAATCCTGTGTTCCTCTAAGGACTAGGTCCAAAATATTTTCCCCTCTTGTTGGTTCTTATTCCGGCTGCTCCATGAAGGATTCATTTATTTTATCTGTCACTGCATTGCAGTGCGCTAAGGGTTAGCAGTCTTTAGTGATTCATCTCCATTGTACAGAGATACATCTGCAGTCTGTACACATCCATTTCACCCTTGTCATAGTAGACTGGTGAGTAATTTGGAGAAGGTGTCTGTGTGCTACTGCCTGGTCTGAACACACTGACTGCTGCTGCCTTATCTTAGGATCCTTAACACTTCCAATACAAGTTCTAATGAGAAACAGCAGAGAGATCTCAAGTTCAGCCTGCAAATTAGCAGAACCGCTTCTGGCATTGTTAGGTCAGAAATAATTGATTTGTGTTTCAGAGCTGTGTGGCAGAAATGTTATCGTATGCAAGAGGAAGCTAATCTCAGCACAGAAAGGTTTTCCTGAGCTGTTCATCCATTCCACACTGCTGTCTGCAGCCACTGAAGAATTCCTGCCAGGCTTGCATTTACTCGTCCAATGGGTGACACTTATTTTTTTATTTGCTCCTGTACATTTTGTAAGATGTACCATGCTCTGGAGAGCAGAAGCAGTGCAGAATATCCAGGCTGGTCCCTGGGCTTGTCAGGGTCAGCCGTGGTGACTCATGGCTCTTCTCTGACTCGGCCCCCTAAAGGTTCTGCTGCGTCTTCTTCATAGTGTTGTAATGAAAACATCTGAGATGTGTGAACTTGCAATGCTCCTATCTTTAAGTAGCAAATTAAATATCATTTTAAGTTAGTTATGCAAAGAGGCTGATGGTGCCTTCACTCTATCTGTGCTCCTCCCAGCAGAGGACGTATTGTCACTGGTAGAGTAGTGTTTTGGACTAAACCATTTGCTATGGCATTCTCCTCTAAGAGTGGTCACACTGGTGCCATCCCGGGCTGAGTTAGAGCAGCCCCAGGTTAATCTATTCAGAGGGACAGAAGATGACAGTGTGAGAAGAGTGGGAAATTGGGGAAGGCACAATAGCTTGCCTCCTGACCCAGTGCTCCAGAGATTGGAGTGCATATAAAGGATCACAATGGGAGTCAATTGTAACATTAGATGATCAAGGGGTTAAATGGGCACTAAAGGAAGATAAGGCCATTGTGAAAATCTAAGAGGTTCAAATTCATCCACTGTCTAGATAGCAAAGTTAACTGGATAAAGTTATCTGGATAACTTTGGCGTCTTCAATGGTGTAGCCACACAATTGATTATAGTTCGCTATCTCTAAATTAGCCAGCTAACTTTAGAACAGCTCTTTGGCCCAAGCACACTTAGCTGGCTATGTTATCTTATGAACTCTGGACTATCTCCATCCTGTCTCTGTCCTTAGCTGTGGGGGGGGAGTGAGAAGTAAAGCCTGGGATAAGCACAGAGGATCCTTAGCTGTAGGGGAGTGAGGGGTAAAGCCTGGGATAAGCACAGAGGATCCTTAGCTAAGATGGAGTGAGGGGGTAGAGCCTGGGATATGCACAGAGGATCCTTAGTTGAGATGGAGTGAGGGAGGTAAAGCCTGGGATAAGCAAAGAGGACCCTTAGCTGTGAGGGAGTGAGGGGTAATGTGTGGGATAAGCACAGAGGATCCTTAGCTAAGATGGAGTGAGGGGGTAGAGCCTGGGATAAGCACAGAGGCTACTTAGCTGTGCAGGAGTGAGAGATAAAGCTTGGGAATAAGCACAGAGGATCCTTAGCTGTGGGGGTGAAGCCTGGGATAAGCACAGAAGATCCTTAGCTGTGGGGGAGTGTGGGTTAAATCCTGGGATAAGCACAGAGGCTACTTAGCTGTGCGGGAGTGAGAGATAAAGCTTGGGAATAAGCACAGAGGATCCTTAGCTGTGGGGGTGAAGCCTGGGATAAGCACAGAGGATCCTTAGCTGTGGAGGGAGAGAGGGGTAAAGCCTGGGATAAGCACAGAGGATCCATAGCTAAGTACCCTGCAGACTGTTAATCTGAAGAGAGGAATGCTGAAGCTGGTTTGGTTTTGCAAGGACAACAGAGGCTTGACAAGCGGTAAAGGTATTTCTGCTAAGAAACCCTACTGCCTGCCTATATTCTGGAATAAGGATAGGAGTGGGGAGCATTTTGTGAATGAGCATGCTTCTGGATAGGAGAGTATTAGGGATGTGCATTGTTTTTATGATGAAAGGAAATATCGTACGATATTTCCTTTTTCGTCATATATCGGGGGTCCCCGATAATGATAGAAAAACCCCACGAAATTTCATGTGGTTTTCTTATCGTTTTTTTGGGGGGAAGGGCACACAGAAAAAAAACCCCAAACCAACCCTAACCCTTCAGATCTAATTATTTACAATCCCCCACCCTCCCGATCCCCCCAAAAAGCTTGCCTAAAGTCCATGGTGGTCATGCGAGGGTCCCGGGAGTGATCTCCTGCTCTCGGGCCATCGGCTGTCAGTAAACAAAATGGCACCGATGGCCCTTTGTCCTTACCATGTGACAGGGGCTATTGTTGCCATTGGCCGGTCCCTGTCACATGGTAGGAACAATAGATGGCCCGCACCATTTTTTAAGATTGGGCTTATGTTTATTTTGAGTTACAGTTTTAATTGGAGCTACTAAGTCTAAAGTATTGGAGATGGTAGAATTCCACTCCTCTACTGATTTGTCAATAAAACAATGGACATCATAATGTCTCTGGATTGCTCCATGGTGAGACCACACCTTGAATACTGTATGCAATTCTGGTTGCCGCATCTCAAAAAAAAAGATATAGTTATATTGGAAAGAGTACAGACAAGCACCAAATGGTAAATGTCATGTAATGGCTCCACTGCAAGGAAGGGCTAAAGAGGTTAGGGCTGTTCAGTTTGGAGAAGAGACGGCTGAGGGGAGATATGATAGAGGACTATAAAATCATAAAGGACTTGAATGGGTAAATGTGAATCGATTATTTACTCTTTTGGATAATACAAGGACCTGGGGGCACTCCATAAAGTTATCAAGTAGCTCAATTAAAACAAATTGAAGAAATTATTTTTCATTCAATGCACAATTAAACTCTGGAATTCATTGCCAGAAGATGTGGTTAAGGCAAGAAGTGTAGCTGGGTTAAAAAAGGTTTGAATAAGTTCTTGGAGGAGAAGTCCATAAACTGCTATTAATGAATAGGGAATGGCCACTGCTTGTTGCTGGCATTAGTAGCATGGGATCTATTTAATATTTGGGTACTTGCCAGGTACTTGTGACTTGGATTAGCCAATGTTGGAAACAGGATACTGGGCTTGATGGACCCTTGGTCTGAATCAGTAAGGTATATCTTATGTTCAAATGAGTTCTCACTCCTGTGACCCAGTGACTGGAGAGGCTTGCTCAGCAAACACAATTTCTAAAGGAACACAGGTAAGTCTAGCTCAGGGGTACAGGGCAGAGAAGAGAAGAGATTACAGGCTATATGACAGTGCAGAGGCTGAAAACAATAAAGGATTCTTTTTTTTTTTTTTTACAATAATTGGAGAAAGTCTTTAAACTTTGAGTGTTAAAGCTTAGTATGTCTGTCCAATCAGATTTCAAGGAGTACTTACTCTATAGGGAGCTTAAAAGTAGGCCAGAGCTATTCCTGACTGCTGAGGATATTACAGAGTAGAAAGATGCAAGAGAAAAGTTTCCAGCCAGCTATGAATAAACTCAATTCAGTCCTTGCTCACTGAATGCTCTCACAAATTACTACATTTCTAGGATAATATAGAGCCAATTTCAAATTTCTTTTGAATGGTTAAGATAAAGGATTAATTTTAACATATCTTTAGGAGAATTGTCAGCTGAACCTAACTGGTTAGATTTATAACTGAAATCTAATAGGTCCAAAATTTAACAGTCCTGTCCAGTGATAACTTCCCCTAATAACCATCTAGAGATGTTCTGGTTCAGAAGCACAGACCTGCCCTGAGAAATCTTCCACTGGTAATCAGTCAGGGGAGTCCTTAGATTAATAGCACATTTCCACCATGTGATAATCAGCCAGGGGAGTCCTTAGATCAGCAGCACAGTCCTCCATTGTGATAATCAGCCAGGGGAGTCCTTAGATCAGTACACAGCCTGCCTTTTGATAATCAGCTAGGGGAGCCCTTAGTTCATTTCCAAAGTCCTGCCTTTTGATAATCAGCCAGTGGAGTCATTAAATTAGTAGCACAGTCCTGCCTTGTGATAATTGCCAGCAGAGTCCTTAGATCAGTAGAACAGTCCTGCCTTGTAGTTATAAGCCAGAGGAGTCCTCAGATCAGTAGCAAAGTTCTGCCTTTAGATACTCAGCCAGGGGAGTCCTTACATCAGTAGCAAAGCACTGTCTTGTAATAATCAGCCAGGGATGTCCTTAGATATGTAGTACAGTCCTGCCTTGTGATAATTGCCAGCAGAGTCCTTAGATCAGTAGAACAGTCTTGCCTTGTAGTTATAAGCCAGAGGAGTCCTCAGATCAGTAGCAAAGTTCTGCCTTTAGATACTCAGCCAGGGGAGTCCTTACATCAGTAGCAAAGCACTGTCTTGTAATAATCAGCCAGGGATGTCCTTAGATATGTAGTACAGTCCTGCCTTGTGATAATCAGCCAGGGAGTCCATACATCAGTAGCACAGTCCTGCCTTGTGATAATCAGCCAGTGAATCCATACATCAGTAGCACAGTCCTGCCTTGTGATAATCAGCCAGGGGAGCTCTTGGATCAGTGGCACAGTCTTGACTTACAATAATCAGCCAGGAGAGTCCTTAGATCATTAGCACAGTCCTGCCTTGGGATAATTAGCCAAGGGAGTCCTTAGATCAAAAGCATATTCACACCTTGTAATAATCAGCCAGGAGAGCTCTTAGATCAGTAGCACAGTCATGCCCTGTGATATCTTTCCCTGATAACCATCCAGGGGAGTCCTTAGATCAGAGCACAGTACTGCCTTGTAATAATCAGCCAGGGGAGTCGTTAGATCAGTAGTGCTGTCCTTCCTTGTGATAATCAGCAGGTGAGCAATTAGATCAGTAGTACAGTCCTGCTTTTGATAATCAGCCAGGGGAATCCTTAGATCAGTACCACAGTCCCACCTTCTGAAAATCAGCCTGAGGAACCCTTAGACCAGTTGCACAGTCCCACCTTGTGAAAATCAGCCAGAATAGTCCTTATATTTTATCAGTAGTAAAGTCCCATCTTTTAAGAATCAGCTAGGGAGTACTTAGATCAGCAGACAGTCCTACCTTTTGATAATCCACCAGGGGAGCCCTCAGATCAGTTGCAAAGTTCTGCCTTTTGATCAGTAGCACAGTCCTGCCTTGTGATATTCTTTAGTGCAGTTTCAAATTTCCAACAAATTTTACTTAGCTTAATGTAGCGCAAAGAAACGCCGTGTTTCCAACGTGTAAGAGGCTCAGATAGTAGAAGCCTGACACGGACCCGTGTTTCGGCTATGCCTTCGTCAGGGGGCCGAAATTTGCTGCAAATAGTAAACGAACATTATTTACACACCAAATACTTAGAATTGTAATACTTGCGGAACGATATTCAGTGATGTGGTACCAACATGTTAAGCGCGGCTTGGCTTGCCCACCTGCCGGTAGTGCGTTTCTTCAACCGGAGGGGCCGCTCTCGTGCCTTTATGTAAAGGACCCGCAGCCAATCCAAAATTGCCACGTGGGCAGCAAATGACGTCAGTGGTTGCTAAGGACTCACCAGACCTTTAGACCTTTAAAGCAAGGAATACCATTCAACAGCAGCGTTCAGACCATAAACGGTGTTGGAACTTTGAAACTGCACTAAAGAATTCTGCTTGACGCTTTGATATTTTGGGATTTTATTTTGTGTATTGGACTGTTTCATGAAGCAAAGAAAAAAATTAATTTACGACCTATGATTATACCGCTTGGTGCATTAATTCTCATGCTAACCAGCATTATAAAATGCCCATGTATGAGGTCTACTAAATGAGATAAAAAATCTGTTTCACTCATGGTGTCTGTATTCAACACAATTCAGTGTGGTTTAACAGCTTCTATTTTTGGCTACTATTGATACAGCTGTCACCACCATCACAATCAACTGAGAGTAGTATTGTGATTATAAATATTACAGAACGGAGAGTAATCATACATCAAGATCAACAAAGAATGCACATGAATGGGTGAACAGGTCTGACAGGCAAGTGGACTGCATGTGGGCCTCGCATCTTTTGGGGCAGTGTCAGCACTTCCTGGTGATGTCACCTGTTGGGGAGAGGAACAAATAAGGCCAACAGAAATCCGGGGAATAGCGTGGTGATTAACATTAGCAAGGAGGGTATCCAAGGGGGCCAAATACTGTCCTGTGACCTCCTGCCCCAAATAGGCCATGCAACTAAGAAGAGCCGGCAGAAAGGCTCCTTCTTTCCAGGGCAGCGTTGGCAATTCCTAGTGATGTCACCCACTGTGGGAAGAGCCAGCCAATCAGTTTTTAGAGTTTGCTAGGTCTTGGTGGAGAGCTTTTAAATAATTGAGCCAATAGGTGGATTAGGGCATCAAACCCAAAATGTTCTGATTCAAAATATTTTTTCTGATTTCTTCATTTCTCCTCAGCTTCTGTACTTCTGCCATGTGAAACGCTCTGGTCACGGCATGCAGGGGTCTCCGCTGCTACTTTCTGCTCAAGGCGAAAATGGAAGACCCCCGTGTGCCATGAACTGCGCACTGGGCCTTCATCCTCTCCGCGAATGGCGCGCCGGGCCTTCATCTTCGCCGCGAATGGCGCGGGTCCCACGGCATGCCGGTGAGAGACAATGTGTGTCGGGGAGGGGAGGGTGGGAGAGAGCAGGAGGGTGTGAGAGAGAGCATGGGGGGGGGGGGGGGGGATGCCGGTGAGAGAAAATGTGTGTGTGAGAGAGGGGAGGTGACAGAGAGCATGGTTTCTAAGAGGGGGGTTGGGAGGGTGTGAGAGAGAGCATGGGAGGTAAGAGAGGGTGGGTGGGGGGGATGCTTGAATGTGGGTTTCAGAGAGAGGGAGCCTATATGAGGGGAGGGGGGTGCCGGTGAGAGAGAATGTGTGTATGAGAGAGGAGAGGGGGTGTGGAAGGGTGCAAGAGACAGCTTGGTTGGTAAGAGGGGGAGTGTGGGGGATGCTTGAGTGTGGATTTCAGAGGGAGCCTATATGAGGGGATGTGTGTGTGTGTAAGAGAGAGTGAGGGAGCCTGTATGAGGGTGTGTGTATGTGGAAGGGACACTCTTACAGTGAATTTCTAGGGAACTTCTGCTCAAAATATTTAAAATTCTGCAACTTTAAGTAATAACTTTTTTCTTTAATAATTTAAAATGTAATTACTTAAGAGCATATGTGCCAATAAAAAGGCTTGCCGCCCAGGCGTAGAACGGGTACAGTTGCTAGTCTCTACATATTGGTGTAATACACAGACCCTTATCAAAGACAGAAGAAAGGGATAGAGATTTATGGAGGATATTCCAAAAATTGCTGTGAAAGGAGTGGTGCTATTGATATGAGATTTCAATCTGTCAGTTGTCAATTAGGACATCCCAGCTGCAGTATCTTCTAGAAGCAGGAAGATCCTGAATTCTCTGCAAGGAGAATTGTTCTGTCTACCGTTAATGGAACCGAAATGGGAGGGGGGCGTTACTGGACCTGGTGCTTACCAACGACGGTATTTTTGATGTTATAAATGGATGATCAACTGGGATCCAATGACCACTGGATGGTGTTTTTCAGTATTAGGGCAAAAGTGATGAAGGTTCATCCAAAGGTGCAGGTCCTAGACTTCAGGAATAGTAACTTTCTCAAAATGGGGGAGTACCTCAATGAGTCATTAACAGGATTGGAAAATCTAGGGGAAGTAGAAGGGCAATGGAAAAAACTAAAAGATATTTACTTATTTATTCCATCTTATATTCTGCAATTTATAATATAATTCAAAGCAGATTACAATAATATATACAAAGAAACTAACCTTTTTGTTAGGAAAGTGGAAAAGAGTCATGGTTTTCAAAAGAAGTAGCTTGAAAAGTGAGGGAGAAAAGGTTCAAGAGATCACAGAAAGAGGAAGACAGGTGATAAGTCTGGAAAAGCTAAGAGAAGCAGGGACAATAGGCATGCAAAGATTCAAATGGAAGAAAAAATAGCAAATAAAATAAAATGTGGGGAACAGGACAAGAATTATTTATGATTATGTTAATGATAGAAAGATGTGCACAAGTGGCATTGTGAAACTCAGAGCTGAAGGGAGGAATATGTAGAAGATGATGGGGAAAAACCAAAATTGCTTCACTGTGGAAGGGCCTGGAGCAGGACCACATAAAACAAACACAAATAAGATTGGAAGTGAGGTAAACCTCAATCAATTTTCAAAACAGTGTGTTCATATGAGCTAACTAAACTTAAAGTAGATAAGGCGATGGGGCTGGATGGGATACATCCGAGGGTATTAAGGGAACTTATAAATATCCTGGTAACTCCATTGGCTGACATTTTCAATGCTTCCTTAGAGTCTGGAGTAGTTTTGGAGGACCGGAAATGGGTGGATGTGGTTCCTATTCACAAAAGTGGAAGTGAGGAGGAGGCTGGGAACTACAGGCCAGTTAGTCTGATTTCTGCAGTGAGTAAATTCATGGAATTGCTGCTATAACAGAGGATAGTGCAATTTCTGGAATGCAATGGGTTGCAAGATCTGAGGCAGCATGATTTTAAGTGACCAGAGAGCTGGATTAAGGGAAAGCGCTAGAAATAGTATACTTGAATTTCAATAAGGCCTTTGACACGGTTCTGCATAAGTGACATAAATAAATTTAGCACCTTTGGTATGGGCCCTAGATTGATTGAGTTAGAAACTGGAGACAACAAAGGTTAGTGGTAAATGGAGTTCAATCTGAGGTGGGAGATGTTACTAGCAGTGTGCCTCAGGGATTGATACTTGTACCAGTTTTTTCAACATTTTCATGAGTGACATTGCAGAAGGATTGTCGAGAAAGATTTGATATCAAAATCTGCAATAGGGTAGACAGCAAGAAGGCTGTGGAAAACATGAGGGGGGATCTAGCTAAGCTCAAAGAAAGGTCTAAAATCTGGCAGCTAAGATTTAATGCTACAAAATGCAGAGTAATGCATTTAGGATGCAAAAACCTAAGGAAAAGGTACAGCATTGGAGGTGAAATTCTTCTAAGCACAAAGGAAGAGCGGGATCTGGAGATAACTGTATCTGATAATCTTAAATGGCCATACAGGTGGATAAAGTGATGGTAAAAGCCAGAAAGATTCCTGGCTGCAGAGGGAGAGGAGTGGTCAGCAGAAAATGGGAGGTGATATTGCCCCTGTATAGATCCCTGGTCATTTGGAATACTAAGTACAATTCTGGAGACCACACTTGCAAAAGGATATAAACAGGATGGAGTTGGTCCAGAGGAAGGCTACTAAAATGGTTAGTGGTCTTCGTTTTAAAGCATATGTTGATAGACTTAAAGTTTTAAACATGTACATCCTAGAGCAGTGCTTCCCAACTTGGGGTCCCTGGATCCCCAGAAGGGAGGAATAAGAGCTGCGACCCAGGTGAGTTAGTCAGACCAAGACCTGATCTCCAGGAGGAAGGCAGCTCCTGTAGAGTATTGCTGTCCAAACACTGAGCAGTACCAGAGCTGTGTGAGAACTGAAGGAAGTGGTACTAACTGTGAGTAATTGGAATACATTGCTCTGAAGGTAAAGGCAGTCTACTAATGTGTATGTGTTAAAGTGGCAAATAAAGATAAAGGGTTTTAAGAAAGGCTGGAGTCAGTCCACGTTTGTGCTAGAGAATCACCACTAGTTCCCACAGCCCCTTTGAAAATTGCTGTGCCCCACCACTGAGGGTAAAAGTGAGCAGCCTGGGAACTTTTACCTTTGGGGGGGGGGGGAGAGCAAGGTTTGGTTGGGGGAGGGAAAAGACATGCAGGGATTTAATTTTGAAATCCTTGTGCACACTACAAAGTGGGCGCAAGGTACACAGCTGCAAAAATTCTGGCTTTCCTTCGCCAGCCCGAGATTTCAAAAGGAAACTCTCCAAATGGGCTGCAGGAACTGGTGCTGATTTTCTGCCAGGTCGCACCACAGCTGGCCTCAGCCACAGGATCAGGAATTTCTCTCCCTATGTATTCGGTTTAGTTCAGTAAGCATTATTTAATATCACACTTCATACATTATGGATGATTTGGGAGTGCATCTCATTTTTTTCCTTTGTTATGGCATACAATCATTAAAAGAGAAGTGTGTGCTGAAAGGGGTCTGCATTCCCTGAAGGTGGGGCACTCCTGCCTAGAGGAAAGGTGAGATTCTGTTCTGTTAATAGCAGGGAAATGCTCTAATTTTGATAACTGACAGATAGCTTTATCTGCACTACAGTATTTTCTAATCAACCCCTGAAGAAGGCAATACCATTCAAAATGCTGCAGTGCTGGGCTGG
Organism: Rhinatrema bivittatum; assembly: GCF_901001135.1. Lineage (NCBI taxonomy): Eukaryota > Metazoa > Chordata > Amphibia > Gymnophiona > Rhinatrematidae > Rhinatrema > Rhinatrema bivittatum. Next base: position 82,433 of record NW_021820702.1, read on the forward strand.
CTGCAGAACATTTCACATGGAAGCTCTAAGTTTGCTTTGATTTTTGAGATCCGAGCCACTCCTATGGAACAAACGATTATCAGTGGAAGCTCAGCTTTGTGATTTACTCCCCTGTGACCTGAGATAAGTACCGGTATTGGTTTTATTTTGACCTCAGTGGCTGTTTTGCTTACATTAAAAAGTATTCTTAAAAAAATGAATATACAAGGTTGGTGGACTTGGGACAATCTAAGACCAATGATTATAAATGTATAAGCACATTCCAATAGAACATAAGTCAGGAGACATCAGTGTGCAGTCCCGGTGCTTTTCAGATGAGGTCTTTCTTAGCAAAATGTGTCTTTGCTAAAAAAATTGCATATTTTCTGCAGATCAGGGTGAGATTGTTTTTGGTAAAAGGTATTTTTTTATTCTAAGGGTTCTTATTTGATGGTACTAGTAGTTTAGCAACTAGACATGAGGCATTAAATCTTCTATGGTAGTGAAATGGGCATGGCAGGTAGGAATGACCAGTAAGTCCCCTATAGTGGAATTAGAGGTATGGCAGGCAGTCAGAGCCCTGGGGTGGTATATGTGTGTCATGGCAGTCAGAGTACCAGCAAGGCCTTCAAGGTGTTTTCAGTCATCTTGCCACTCACATGCAAAACCTTGAAACCCAAGCAAAAGGAGATTGCATTTTAAAAATACCAGCTTTATCATTAACTGTTGCGCCAACCTTGAGCGATGAGGGCTCACAATATCTCCTGTCATTGAAAAGACACATTCACTGGGAACACTGGTTAGTGGGCAATAAAGGTAGCACTGTGCTACTTTGGCTAGGTCTGGCCAGATGGTGGACTTATGTGCCCAATATGCAAGCACATCTCCATCGGCTGCTCAATGGGCTCTGAGAGATAGTGGCCACAAACCTTTGCCTGAGTGGTCCGAGAGCCAGGAAAGATTGCGTTGCGGGAGGAAATGCTGTCTGGGTGCTGCCCCTGCTTGCACTAATTTCCGATGTGCCCACTGTTTCCACCTGCTCTACAACATATTTTGCCCATGCATCTGCCACTTTTTCTGACAGACCATCCATTCCAACACCTGCTTCATCTGTGTGTGACACTCGGACTTCAGGGAAACATTCCCTTTCACCCAGAGATCAAGCAGTATAGCAAGCTTGTAGACATTGTTTTCCATCAGAGGTATCAGTCTCTTATGCACTTGATGCTGCAAGGAGTCCACAAACCACAACACCTCTGCTTTCAATCTCATGTCAACTGAAAGCCCTCCAACTTTTCAACAGACAATTTACTTTTGAGATCACATCACACAAGGTGGCACTTCTGGAACTCATGTCATCTGTGGCATCCTTGATGGGCTTTGGGATTTCAACCAGCTGCCTGCCAATCATGATGTCCTGAGGGCAAGTCACACCTATCCCTATTTCCGGAGACAGATTATGAATGGATGTCTGCTGCTCCACTAACCTCTGCTGAATTCCAGCATGCTTGAGAGGCATCCTGATTTCCTCCTGCTTCTCTCGGAGAAGCTGCTTTGCCGTTACACTTCTGTGGAAATGCCCCACAATTTTCATGCACTTCTCTAAATGCTCTGCCAGGTGTTCATTATGATAAATTTTGGACCCCAGCCCAGGGCATCCTTGACTTCAGGGGCAGAGTGGGTGTAAAACATTGGATATCCTGTAAGCCTTATACAATCATGATGTATCAAAAGGGTCTTTAACTTTTGGTGTGTCAATTTATCTTAACATATTGGACCATCATACTACCCGCGGTTTACAAGTATGTAAAAGTGTAGTTTTAACTGCTGCAGGTCTTTTTTAATCATCGGTCCATAACCCAAATGTCTTTTTTTATTTTTTATGTTTGCAAAAATGTACTTGTTTGTTTTTTTGTATTTTATATTTTTCATAAAAATGTGGAAAAAGTACTTCCCTTTGGTGGCGCTACCGTGCTTTAAGAGTCCAAAATCCGGAATTTATGAATGCGAGTTCGACATGTCCATGTTTTGCAGGCTGCTGCTTCAGGGACTGCACTGGACAGTTCAAGATGTGAAGTGTTCTCCGGGCAATATTTATCGAATGAAGTGTATCTCTTAAATCCACATTGCTTTTCCAATTATTTCTAGGTCCAAATTAATTTTTCTCTAGGAGATTAAAAGTTATTCAAGTTATTTGTTCACCACACAAAATCTTAATAATGTAATGCACATCCTTAGGGATTGTTAGATGCAGCAGTATCACAACTTACCAGACCTTGCCACCATTTCCTCTTGTCGGCGTTTGAACGGGGAGACCGCAAGAACGAGACTGCTTATATGTAATTTACATACTTCACCTGTGTGTTAATGTGGCATGATGAGCTGTCACTCACATGAAGTGTATCCATTTGATCTCTTTGTTAAGCCCGTGTGGGATCATTGATTGGAGTTGAAAAATCCACTTTTGTTCATTTTGACGAAGACGTTTAATTCTATCTCTTCTTCTCCAGTGTGCTGATATTATTTCAAGTACTGTCCATGAAATGTCAGTATAAGCATGATTAAATTCCTTGAAGTGGGCTACTAGGGTTCCTCCATTCTGCCAGTTTTTAGGCAGCATTTATGCTCTGTTAGTCGGATGCGTACTGGACGCTTGGTCATACCCACATAAGGGGCATGGACAGAACATTGCATACACAACGTGTGATGAATTACAGGTGAAATGGGGTAAAGCCACTGTCTGTCCTGATTGCAGTTTTATAGTGGTCTGTGAGGATTTCAAAGGACAATGTAGGCAATTAGTACAGCTTTTTGTGTTCTCCACTGTTGCTGGAGGGTTATATATATGAACCACATGGTCCTTAATGTTTCTGCTGTACCAATTGCGTCTCCTGCTATCAGTAGAGCCATTAGAAAACATTGGGAAATTCTGCAAGAACTTCACCCTTCCTTTCAAGAACCCATTCGCATTGCTTTCTCTAAAGGCAGAAACATTAAGGACCATGTGGTTTATTCCAGTATATATAACCCTCCAGCAACAGTGGAGAACACAAAAAGCTGTACCACTACCAATTGCTTACATTGTCCTTTGAAATCCTCACAGACCACTATAAAACTGCAATCAGGACAGACAGTGGCTTTACCCCACTTCACCTGTAATTCATCACACGTTGTGTATGCAATATTCTGTCCATGCCCCTTATGTGGGTATGACCAAGCGTCCAGTACGCATCCGACTAACAGAGCATAAATGCTGCCTAAAAACTGGCAGAATGGAGGAACCCTAGTAGCCCACTTCAAGGAATTTAATCATGCTTATACTGACATTTCATGGACAGTACTTGAAATAGTATCAGCACACTGGAGAAGAAGAGATAGAATTAAACGTCTTCGTCAAAATGAACAAAAGTGGATTTTTCAACTCCAATCAATGATCCCACACGGGCTTAGCAAAGAGATCGAATGGATACACTTCATGTGAGTGACAGCTCATCATGCCACATTAACACACAGATGAAGTATATAAATTACATATAAGCAGTCTCGTTCTTGCGGTCTCCCCATTCAAACGCCGACAAGAGGAAATGGTGGCAAGGTCTGGTAAGTTGTGATACTGCTGCATCTAACAATCCCTAAGGATGTGCATTGCATTATTAAGATTTTGTGTGGTGAACAAATAACTTGAATAACTTTTAATCTCCTAGAGAAAAATTAATTTGGACCTAGAAATAATTGGAAAAGCAATGTGGATTTAAGAGATATACTTCATTCGATAAATATTGCCTGGAGAACACTTCACATCGTGAACTGTCCAGTGCAGTCCCTGAAGCAGCAGCCTGCGAAACGTGGACACGTCGGACTCACATTCATAAATTCCGGATTTTGGACTCTTAAAGCGCGGTAGCGCCACCAAAGGGAAGTACTTTTTCCACATTTTTATGAAAAATACAAAATACAAAAAAAAAACAAGTAAATTTTTGCAAATATAAAAAATAAAAAAAGACATTTGGGTTATGGACCAATGATTAAGAAAGACCCGCAGCGGTTAAAACTACAAGTTTACATACTTGCAAACCGCGGGTAGTATGATGGTCCAATAAGTTAAGATAAATTGACACACCAAAAGTTAAAGACCCTTTTGATACAACGTGATTGTTTAAGGTATTCTGGGGTTCGTTGTATACCGGACTAATTGATACGAATGTCCTGTAAGCCCCCATCGTGTATTGCCTTAACAATATTTATGCCATTGTCTGTGACAATAAAGCTGCATTTAAACTCCTCAGTCTCCTGTCTAGCTGCCAGCCTTCCAGCATCTCTCTGAGATATGGAACTCATCCATTGACTGGGTGAACAGCAAAGCCCACCTGCACCCTGATGTTTCATCGCCACTAGAGCTGCTGCCTGCCCCAGCCTCAGCCAGGCCCCACCAGTGTGCCATCAGGGAGAGATAAGAAGGTGCAGAGTTCATGGAGGTCCAGATGCATGCTACTCCCCTCTGCCTCAGCCAAACCCCACCAGTGTGCCATCAGGGAGAGATAAGAAGGTGCAGAGTTCATGGAGGTCCAGATGCATGCTACTCCCCTCTGCCTCAGCCAAACCCCACCAGTGTGCCATCAGGGAGAGATAAGAAGGTGCAGAGTTCATGGAGGTCCAGATGCATGCTACTCCCCTCTGCCTCAGCCAAACCCCACCAGTGTGCCATCAGGGAGAGATAAGAAGGTGCAGAGTTCATGGAGGTCCAGATGCATGCTACTCCCCTCTGCCTCAGCCAAACCCCACCAGTGTGCCATCAGGGAGAGATAAGAAGGTGCAGAGTTCATGGAGGTCCAGATGCATGCTACTCCCCTCTGCCTCAGCCAGACCCCACCAGTGTGCCATCAGGGAGAGATAAGAAGGTGCAGAGTTCATGGAGGTCCAGATACATGCTACTCCCCTCTGCCTCAGCCAGACCCCACCAGTGTGCCATCAGGGAGAGATAAGAGGGTGCAGAGTTCATGGAGGTCCAGATGCATGCTACTCCCCTCTGCCTCAGCCAAACCCCACCAGTGTGCCATCAGGGAGAGATAAGAGGGTGCAGAGTTCATGGAGGTCCAGATACATGCTACTCCCCTCTGCCTCAGCCAGACCCCACCAGTGTGCCATCAGGGAGAGATAAGAGGGTGCAGAGTTCATGGAGGTCCAGATACATGCTACTCCCCTCTGCCTCAGCCAGACCCCACCAGTGTGCCATCAGGGAGAGATAAGAGGGTGCAGAGTTCATGGAGGTCCAGATACATGCTACTCCCCTCTGCCTCAGCCAGGCCCAGGGCCAGCGCATCTATTAGGTGAACTTCGGTGGTCGCCTAGGGTGCCGAGCCTTAGGGGACGCTGAAGAGCAGCCACGAGATGCTGCAAGCGGGGCCTATCCTGCTTGCGGCAAAGAGAAATATATATATGCATGCAGAATTGTGCCCAATTTTAAGTGGGTGCATGCCTATGTGCGTAAATCCCACTTCTACAGTGTAAGTTGGGGAATTTTTAAAGGGGTGCACGTCCATGCCATTCTCAGTTTCATCGCTTCATCCACCAGTTCACCCAGTTAACAGCTAGGTCCTCCAAAGTCCCTAGTTTGATAGTCTGCACGTCCCCCAGTTACCCCAGACCACTTAAACCCCTCAGAAATGGCTCATTCTTTTTATTTTTAAAGCTACACGTCCTCCATAGCAGAATTAAACTTGCACGGCAGGGGATCTGGGAGCGTGACCAGGCGCGTAAGTATTTACATGCAGGTCTCTTGTCCACACCCTGAAATGTCCATGCCCCGCCCGGACCCTGCCCCTTCTTGATAACGTTTGAGATGTGGTGCACACCAGGAGTTACGTGCCCACACTGGCTATTAAAATTAGGTGGGCGCGCATGAGCTCGAATTCTGCATGCATCCCCTAATTGATTTGTGCCCCAGGCTTTTAAAAATCTACCTCATTGAGTATTGTGTGAATATATTTAATTCTGTTTTGTACACCGCTTAGCTCAGACTGGTCTGTTACAGACAGTAAATCAATAAATATCTTCTGATTCACCCAGGAAAAGACTCTTTTTCTGAATCACTAGATGAAAATATTGCCTTTCCTCATCTCTAATGAGGAAAGGAGAAGGTGTTGCTATTTTGGAGTATTCCTGTTCTCCTACTCCTTTCACCTTGCTGCTACTCTCTGTCACCTTTTCCTCCTTTTCTAAAACAAGGGAGTGAAATGTTCTCAGTATCATCTGCACTTAGCAGTGGCACAGACACATCTCCAGTGTCAGTTTCTTCTGGATACAGTTGCCTTCTGCCTTATTAGTCTTGAATAAATTCCACTTCAACTTAAGTGCAGGATTACTTCTTTGGTTGTTGCTGGCTTTGCCAATCTTGCCAATTTTGGAAACGTTTCCTTTACCTGCTCTGCCTTTCCCTATCCTTGATGTGACTGATTTTGTCACTGCGGGTTTGGATATTAAAATGATTTTATATTTCTCAGTGTTACTATAACTGACTGTATGCCCACTGACTGTGCCATGCTAATGTGTGTGTGCAGGGAGCACAGAGACAGTGATGCACTGAGTGTCACACTGTGCACTACTTCTCACACTGCTGGAGCTTATTAATAGGCTACACAACACAGCCTGGAATGCTTCAGTCTTTGCACTATGCACGGTGCTCACCTAGTGCTCACTGCCCATACTGCCTACTGCCCAGGCAGACAGAGGCAAAATCAGTAGCAGTACTGTAAGCAAGTCTCCACACTCTGCCTCCACCTTCCCCCAAAGGAGAGAAAAAACTGCAACACAGAACTACTACAACACCGCCAGCCTGTCTTTCGCCGCTGACTGGCACAGTGACAGAATAAAATGGGTAGCAGCCAAAATGTTATTTGGGAAAAGTTAGCTAATAACTCAAAGAGAGCTCAAAACAGCATTATTCACAGTCAATGCCTTCAGAAGGAATGTACAGTAATTCTCAGACATGCTCAGCCTTCAAGATCAGAGTCACTGGATTCAGTGTGCAGCGATAGGATGGATTAGAAGAATGCTTCATTGTGATACATCATCTGTGTTATCTTCTTGACAACATGGTTTACCCATATCTGACAAGGCAGTGAGATCACACATGACTCACTAGGAAGGGCTTGCTGGTTGCTGTACTAAGTATCAATTCTTAACTGCACACTTGTTGTTCTCCCATTGATTTCTATGGCTCATTGACTTTAATGGCTGATAGAAATGAATGGAGAGAAACTGAATGAAATGAATAGGATTTGTTTAATCTAGGGGATCCATTTGGGGACTCCCCTAATATTGTAATGAGTTAGCATTCTTGAGTTAAGTGTCTTGTGTTAAAAATCAGTGCTAAGCTCCTATGTCGTTTCCCCCCCCCCCCCCCCACCAACTCTGCCCCCATAAGCTTCCACTCTTCTCAGCCCTAGTCCATTTTCAAATTCACTAATTTGTGAGATGCTAAACTCACAAAGCAAGGCACCTACACCTTTTCAAAACTGACTCCTTTAAATTCTTGGAGGTCTATATTCAAAAGTCATTTAGATGGATAACATAAAAGTTTCTCAATATATAAAGCAAAGCAAATAGGGAAATAGAATATAATTCTATTGCCAATGATTAATTCCCACCGAGACAATATCATATGCTATGCTCAAAGATTTTTATAATCTGCTGTCTCTCGCCCACAATGGGCTGCAGGCAGAAGTCAGCCTTTTGAGCGAATTTCATATAATCATTTATTGCTTCTTGTACTAACCATTTCACAATACCCTTTACCTTTTTATTGAAACCTGTGTTTAATTTTTAATCGCATCTATTATTGTGATGTCAGCCTAATTCCATTTCTTGTGCAGAAAGAACAAAAGTGGATATATTTTTTGACACAGTGTTCCCGAAAGGGTTAAATAAAGAGATAGATTGGTCAGTGTTCTGAGTAGTAGCGGGTACATTGATTTGACATTTAACAATCGAGAAGGTGGTGTTTACATTGATGGGTTAAAGATATTGTAGAGTCGGGAGGTGTTGATAGTATGGCAGGAATGTAGTAATGGAATTGGTTTATTGCAACATAATCTTTAAAAGACAGCCGCAAAGCATGTAGGATGATGTAGTTTTTAGAGTAGAGCGATAAGTGTGTTCACTTCCGGTCATGGGTATTGAGAGGGGGATTTAAATTGAGTCCTTGAATTGAAGTAGGCAACTTAGACGCTGAGACGCCATGTTGTGATCCATTTAGAGACATAGTAAGTTGTCCGGGTGAGTCTATAACTCTGCAGGTTTTGATTTATGAAGTTTGGCATGCAAGGTTCTGGTGACGGGCAGGAGAGACAATGTTAATAATGTTAGAGTAAAGATAGTCGATTTACAGGAAATTGAAGGTGAGAGTACAATCTTGCAAAATGTGTGCATAGAGTGATTGTGTTTGTTTTTATTTGTATTTTAGGATCTGAGAATATTGTGCCATTAATAACAATAAAAGGTTTCCCCTGAAGAAGACTGTTTAGTCGAAACATGGCCCATGTCGGGTTTTGAATGATTTCCAGTGCGGCTAAGTATTCTTTTTAACTATATGTATTAGGCTGACATACACAATAATAGATGCAATTAAAAAGTAAACACAGGTTTCAATAAAAAGGTAAAGGGTATTGTGAAATGGTTAGTACAAGAGGCAATAAATGATTATATGAAATTCGCTCAAAAGGCTGACTACTGCCTGCGGCCCATTGTGGGTGAGAGACAGCAGATTATAAAAATCTTTCAGCATAGCATATGATATTGTCTCTTGGTGGGAATTAATCATTGGCAATAGAATTATATTCTATTTCCCTCTCTGCTTTGCTTTATATATTGAGTGATGATACCTTTCACGAATGCCGATATAGAAAAAAAAATTAAATAAATAAATAAATACATTTTTAAGAGAGGTGGTGCTTCTGTATTTGGGATTAACATAAAAGTTATCCATCTAAATGGCTTACCCAGCTATATTTAGCCCTTATCCAGCTAAATTCTAGCCATTTAACTAGTTACCCAGCTAAAATTTAGCTGGTTAACATGGGGGCTTTCCATGGGTGGGCAGTAGGCCTTCCAGGAAGGATCAGAGTTAGCCGTTTAACCTAACTTGCTAACTCTGGTTAGGTTGTAGGGTTCTCCTAAAGTTATCTAGTTAGATATGAGCGACTAACTTTAAGATAGCCAGGTATATTTAACGATGCAACTGCACTGCTGAATGTACCCTGCTAGTTAGCCGGATATGTTTATCCGGGTAACTAGCCGAGCTGCACAGTGGCTGAAAATGAACCCTATAATTATTGTTTTTTCATGAAACTGTAAATAATTGTGCAATAGGTATTGAACAGACAACTTCATGGATAAATATATGGGAGTGTAATAACAGACTTTCCATACAGTAAATCACAGCACTGATTCTTTTATAATCAACATCAGCACTCTCAGGGAAGGCAGTGGTCAATATATGCTAGAGTAAAAGTAGCCATTGTCCAGCAGATGTTGCCTGCTCCAAGAGGATCCATTTTGTCTGTACTGAAAGAATCCTTGTTGATCCTGCTATCCTTTGATTTGGTTTCATCCGTGGGATCAGGATAAGCAGGGACATAGGGCTGTTGAATGTAGAAGGGGCTGGCTGGCATAGCCTGTGTAGGGCTGGTATAACTCATGCCATAGGCAGGAGTGGCAGGAGGGTAGGTAGGGGTGGCATATCTAGTGCCATAAGTGGGGGTGGCAGTAGGGTAAGTAGGGGTGGCATATCTGGTGCCATAAGTGGGGGTAGCAGTAGTGTAGGTAGGGGTGGCATATCTGGTGCTGTAGGTTGGGCTGGCAGTACTATAGGTAGGACTGGAGAACCTGGAAGCAGTGGTATAGGTAGGGGTGGCAGGGGGATAGGTAGGGGTGGCAGGGGGATAGGTAGGAGTGATGTAACTGCTAGCAGTGTAGGGAGTAGCAGTGGTGTAGATAGGGATGGAATAACCATTTTCATGTGTAGGGTTTTTTGTGGCATAGCTGGTTCTGGCAGTGGTGTATTTGGGGTGGGGTGTGACATAGTTTGAGGTAGTGTTGTGTTTGTCAGTGGAAGAGGTGGAGACGTTAGTGATGACTGGAGTGTCAATAGCATCTGTGTGAAGGGTAGAGGTACCTCCGGCAGTGCTAGTGGCAAAGGTGGGTGTATTATGGGGTTCTGTAGGTGTATTAAGAACAAAAACAGAGGCATATGCGGTATTAGTGGGGTTTTCAATGTTATTGGGGGGAAGGTTAGTGATAGTAGGTAGGATATGAGTGGGAATAGATGTGTCATTGGTAGGGATGTCAGTGCTGAGGGCGTCTGCGCCATCAGTGTGATAGAAAAGTTCATCAGATGAGTCAGGGACATTTGGGAGAGTGGGATTGGTCGGGGCTTGGGTAGGGACGGTGTTTATGGACTGTGCAGATGTTGGTGTAGCATACAAGGGCACAACAGTACCAGGAGTAGCAGGAAGAGTGGGGGGAGCTATGGCAGAAGTTGAGTTGGAGAAAGTGGAGGTGGCTGTGGAATAGTTGGGCGTAGATGTGACAGCGACAGGCTCCTGCTCGGCCAGTGCTTCTGGTACAAAGGGCTCCCCAGCTTCAGCCGTCACAGTTTCCAGCCATTCCAGGTAGTTTGAGACTAGGGTATAGATGCCAGGATTCTTCTTTGTGCCACATTCCTTGACCCAGCTCACTATACCCACCTGGTACCAGATATTATCTCTCCGACTGTTGCATGCCAGGGGCCCACCACCGTCACCCTGCGAGAGCAAGAGGAAGAGTTCCTTCTGTCAAATGCACTCAGCCCATATGGATCTTATTCCCATAAAATCTTGGAGATCCACCCCAGATATGAAACCCCCCCCCCCCCAAGATTAATTTCCAATAAGCATGAAAGACCCAGAGAATCTGACAGCAGCTGAATACCACAAGGCCAATTCTTCACTCAGCATTAACCTGTCAGTTTCTACCTTCACCTTCAATGATGAAAGATTCTCTATATATATATCCTCCACATTCCTGAACTCTGTTACTATGTTTGGTCTTCTCACTTCCGTTAGGTGGCTATTCCATGTACGCATCACCGTTTGCTTGCAGAAATATTTCCTAATGTTACTCTTGGCTTTACCCTGATATCATGCGTGCTTACTTTGTTTTTTTTTTGTTTTTTTTTATTGAAAAGTGTTTACCTGTTATGAAGAGGATAAGATAAAGGCCTATAAAATCATGAGAGGCCTAGAATGGGTAAATGTGAAACAGTTATTTACTCTTTCAGATAATGCAAGGAATAGGGAGTAGGGGTGTGCATTCGTATTGACCGCATATGTAAAACGCTACTTATATATTTTTTTTAACTTAAAAAAGTGATGAGACATAAACGATCGGATTTCCCACATATCCAACATAGCTATGTTGGATATGTGGGAAATCCTGACCCCCCCCCCCAAGCTGGCCAAAAGTTCCTTTTGGGCCGAACGAGCGTTCCGGCGCGACCTCGCGGGGAATCACGTGACGCCGCGTCACTCGACGTGGCGCCGACGTCACGTGCTCCTCGCAAAGGATTGCAGAAATGGCGTCCTCACTCCTCGCTGGATCACCAGGGAGTTGTGGTAAGTCTTGGGGGGGGGGGGGGGGGATTAAGGAGGGTGAGGGGTTTAAATTTTTATTTGCACATATGGACATATACTCAACTCATTGAATTCTGTTTATGTCCATATTGACTGCAAATGGGACCCCCTTTGGACATATGGACATATGGACATAAACTTTTGCTCTGCACATCCCTAATAGGGAGCTCGTCATGAAGTCAGCAAATAGCACATTTTAAAGCAAATCATAGAAAATTCTTTTTGACTCGATGCATAATTATTTCAACTTGTACACAAACACCACCCTTTTACATGAAATCCTCCCTTTCCAACTATTACATAACAAACTCTCTTTTCTACTTCTACACAAACACCACCCTTTTCTACTTTTACAAAAAAGCCTCCATTTTCTACCTTTAGACAAAAACCTCCCTTTTTGTCTTCTTCACAAAACCTCCCTTATGTACCTTTACATAAAATCCTCTCTTTTCTACTTCTGCACAAGATCACCCTTTCATACTTTTACATAAAAACCTCCCTTTCCTACATTTACATAAAAAACCTCCCTTTTCTACCTCTACACAAAAAACATCCCTTTCCTACGTTTACATAAAATCCTTCCTTTCAAACTTTAACACAAAATTCTCCCTTTCAAACTTTTAACACAAATAATCCTCCCCACACAAAGCTAAGAATCCTCTGTCTTATCCCAAGGCTCTACCCCTCACTCCCCCAAAGCTAAGGATCCTCTGTGCTTATCCCAGGCTTTACCCCTCACTCCCCCAAGCTAAGGATCCTCTGTGCTTATCCCAGGTTTACCCATCACTCCCCCACAGATAAGATCCTCTGTGCTTATCCCACGCTTTACCCCTCACTCCATCACAGCTAAGGATCCTCTGTGCTTATCCCACACTTTACCCCTCACTCCATCACAGCCTAAGGATCATCTGTGCTTATCCCAGTTTTACCCCTCACTCCCCCACAGCTATGGATCCTCTGTGCTTATCCCAGGTTTTACCCCTCCCTTCCCCCACAGCTAAGGATCCTCTGTGCTTATCACAGATAAAGATCCTCTGTGCTTATCCCAGGCTTTACCCCTCACTACCCCAAAGCTAAGGATCATCTGTGCTTATCCCACGCTTTACCCCTCACTCCATCACAGCTAAAGATCCTCTGTGCTTATCCCAGGCTTTACCCCTTACTCCATCACAGCTAAGGATCCTCTGTGCTTATCCGAGGCTTTACCCCTCACTCCCCCCACAGCTAGTGATCCTCTGTGCTTATCCCAGCTTTACCCCCTCACTCCCCCACAGCTAAGGATCCTCTGTGCTTATCCCAGACTTTACCCTTACTCCCCACCAGCTATGAATCCTCTGTGCTTATCCCAGGCTTTATCCCTCAATCCCTCACAGCTAAGGATCCTCTGTGCTTATCCCAGGCTTTAACCCTCACTCCCTCACAGCTAGGGATACTCTGTGCTTATCCCAGTCTTTACCCCTCACTCCCTCACAAAAGATCATCTGTGCTTATCCGAGGATTTACCCCCTCCCTCCCCTCACAGCTAAAGATCCTCTTTGCTTATCCCAGGTTTTCCCCTCCCTCCCCCACAGCTAAGGATCCTCTATGCTTATCACAGGCTTTACACCTCACTCCCCCACAGCTAAGGATCCTCTGCGCTTATCCCAGGCTTACCCCTCACTCCCCCACACGTAATGATCCTCTGTGCTTATCCCATGCTTTACCCCTCACTCCCCACACAGTAAGGTCCTCTGTGCTTATCCCAGGCTTTACCCCTCACTCCCCACAGCAAAGGAATCCTCCTAGCTTATCCCAGGCTTTACCCTCACTCCTCACAGCTAAGGATCCTCTGTGCTTATCCCAGGCTTTAACCCTCACTCCCTCACAGCTAGGGATACTCTGTGCTTATCCCAGGCTTTAACCCTCACTCCCTCACAGCTAGGGATACTCTGTGCTTATCCCAGTCTTTACCCCTCACTCCCTCACAAAGGATCCTCTGTGCTTATCCGAGGCTTTACCCCTCCCTCCCCTCACAGCTAAAGATCCTCTTTGCTTATTCCAGGTTTTCCCCTCCCTCCCCCACAGCTAAGGATCCTCTATGCTTATCATAGGCTTTACACCTCACTCCCCCACAGCTAAGGATCCTCTGCGCTTATCCCAGGCTTTACCCCTCACTCCCCCACAGCTAATGATCCTCTGTGCTTATCCCATGCTTTACCCCTCACTCCCCAACAGCAAAGGATCCTCCTAGCTTATCCCAGGCTTTACCCTCACTCCTCACAGCTAAGGATCCTCTGTGCTTGTGTCTCCACCATTCTTCCTGTTGAGATGTTATATTATTACTGCGGACTCCAACCTGTTGTTCTAGATATTTCTCATTTTAGAAACTGTTTGTTTTGTATGTTTTAAGGACATTTTTGTAACATGACACACAAAATAATAGAGCAAATACCTGTATTCTTTACTCCTGAGGCTGGTTTTATTCACTTGTATGGCCATGTGTTGGTGTAGGTTTCAGCAGCAGCAGCAGTAGTGGGAGAATAGATCAGGTTTGCATTTCAAAATGAACAGAGAACTCATGGATTTCATCAAGGTTTTCTTTTCATTTTGTTTTAAAATGACACATAATGAAAGAGTGCATTGTTGTGGGTTTAATGTCTTGAAAATGAATGCATGCTTTAATATGGGCCTGGATTTAGGCAAAGGTAAATTTGTGCTCTGGTGCCAAATTTTGATAATGTAAATCAGTTATTTTCTCTCTCAGATATTAGAAGGACCAAGGGGCACTCTATGAAGTCAGCAAGTAGCACATTTAAAACAAATCAAAGAAAATTCTTTTTCACTCAGCACGTAGTTAAGCTCTGAAATTCATTGCCAGAGGATGTGCTTACTGCAGGTAGTGTAATTGGGCTTAAAAAAAGGTTTGGATAAGTTTCCTAGAGGAAATTAATTCCATAAGCTGCTATTATGGTCATTAATAAGCAATAGTAGCTTGAGATTTATTAATATTTGGGTACTGCCAGGTACTTGTGACTTGTATTGGCACTGTTGAAACAGGATTACTGGGCTTGATGGGACCCTTGGTCTGACCCAGTATGGAAACCTTCTGTTCTTATGTTGGCAACCTGCCGTGCTTCCATCTGGGTCTGCCTCCAAGTCATTGTTACCCTAGAGTGGAGGTGCCTAAGTTCTATGGCAGCTGCTACTTCATGAGGAAATTTTGTTTTCTGAGTGTGTTTTACTTTGTATTGGTCTTGGTCCTCTTTTTCTGAATTTTCTCTTCTCTGTCTTCTCTTTATTTCCTTTACCAGGTTGTTCTTTCTAGCTTACTATTCTTCTCTATCCTGTTTTGCTCACTCTTCCTCTCTTCTTGATATCTATGTGTTCCTTTTATCTTATTTTCCTCTTTTTCTTCTCTCTAACTCTAAGTCTCTCCCTTATATCACCATCATTTTATTCTGTCTATCGTCTCACCTCTGGATCTCATCCCTCCTTCATCCTTCATCATTTCTCATCCTCTAGTTTCTATCTATACAAACTCTTGCTTCACTCAGCCTCCATCTCCTCCGTATTAGATTCTTCCCTCATCAATCTGGTCCTCATCAATGGCTCCCTCTTTGGCCCTTCCATGACTCCCTATCATCCCCTCTCAACCAGTTGTATTCACTTGTTCTCTCTATTCTGAACCATTCACCCCCAATTATCTCCCCTCATGATCCCTCTTTCACCTCCTCTCTGATTTAACTTTCATCCCATGCATCATCTCCCTTTCCCCACAATATCCTTCTTCTGGTTGCTTTTTCTTACAAATTCCCTATCACCCCATCTCCTTCCCTCTCTGTGTGTATATGTGTTTTAGAGATCCTCTCAGATCTCTACCAGAATCAGATTTCTATCAGAAGGAATGTTCCATGTTTATGGGGGGTGAATGGAGAAGTAGTTAGTGTGGTTATGTTAGGGGTGTGCATTTGTTTTCGCCGTATTGACAATCCGCAACTTATCTTGCCATGTGCGTTATATACGTGGGGAGGCGAAATGCAGCACGACTCCACACGTATGTACCGTATTATCCGTTTAATTCGGTGCGCGCTTTTCTTCGCCCCCATTAGCTACTAGCTAGCCTAGGATTTTTCACAAAATTGGCAGCGCCCTTGCCCTACATTCCGGTATCCATGCCGACCTGTCTGACCCTTTCCTGTGAGTCACAGTGACTCACAGGAAAGGGTCGGACAGGTCGGCATGGATACCAGAATGCAGCGTATCCGCACTGAAATTTTGTGAAATGTACTTGAATGCAGCCAATCGCGCTGTCATTCAGTGCTCTCTGTCGATTTTACTGATGAGCCAGCACTATATAAAGATCAGCACGAGGAGAGCCACGCATTTTATTTCCAGCGATGCTGTGGGGAGGTGGGCTTGGTGTAAGAGGAGGCTGCACTGAGAGATAGGCTAGTTAAGGAAAGAAAAAGCTAATTATTCTTTATTTTGCTGCAGTGCCAGGGCCAGCTAGTCCTGTTTCTTTCAACCTGTTTATTTAGGTGATCTGACTGAGAAGAGAAGCTGTGCCAGGGAGAGAAGCAGCTACCACTCACTATTAGGGTGTTGTGGCTGGCTTGGAGAGATATATTATTTTCAATTTCATCCATTTTTCTGGAGTGACAAAAATTCCAGCTTTTTTAAACTGATTTTTTTTAATTCAAGTCACTTAGTCTCTCTGTGCACTGGGCTTCAGTGGGTAGTGGTTAGTTTAACAGACTGAACCTTACTATTGGGTGGGTCTGTGCAATCAAGTGCCCAGGGAGTCTGCCTCTTTTGTGCTTACAAGCAAGCAGCGTCTGTGTGCACACCACACACAGTGCATAGCCAGGCACCGTGACAGTGGGCAGTGGGTATTTTTAACAGATTGAACCTAAACTATTGGGTGGGTCTGTGCAATCAAGTGCCCAGGGAGTCTGCCTCTTTTGTGCTTACAAGCAAGCAGCATCTGTGTGCACCCACACACATTAGTGCACAGCCAGGCACCGTGACAGTGGGCAGTGGGAATTTTTAACAGACTGAACCTATTGGGTGGGTCTGTGCAGTCAAGTGCCCAGGGAGTCTGCCTCTTTTGTGCTTATAAGCAAGCAGCTTCTGTGTGCACACCACACACATTAGTGCACAGCCAGGCACTGTGACAGTGGGCAGTGGGAATATGACAGGGCAAAGGTAGCGCCGGCGCCATTTTGGTTCCTGTCCCCCGACGTCACGAGCGTAGGATATCGCTCCCGGACCCCCGCTGGACCCCCAGGGACTTTTGGCCAGCTTGGGGGGGCCTCCTGACCCCCACAAGACTTGCCAAAGTCCAGCGGGGGTCCGGGAACGACCTCATGCACTCGAATCATGTTGCGCCATTTTGCAATACGGCAGTATGGCCATACGGCCAGCGCCATTTTGCAATATGGCCCGAGTATTGCAAAATGGCGCGGCCGAATGGCGTTATGGCCGGCGCCATTTTGCAATACGGCAACACGATTTGAGTGCAGGAGGTCATTCCCGGACCCCCGCTGGACTTTTGGCAAGTCTTGTGGGGGTCAGAAGGCCCCCCCCAAGCTGGCCAAAAGTCCCTGGGGGTCCAGCGGTGGTCCGGGAGCGATCTTCTACGCTCGTGACATCGGGGGACAGGAACCAAAATGGCTCCGGCGCTACCTTTGCCCTGTCATATGACAGGGCAAAGGTAGCGCCGGCGCCATTTCTATCAACGCACCCGTGGCCCGAGAGTGGAAGATCACACCGGGACCCCCCCCACTGGACCCCAGGTAATTTAAGACATTTTGGGGGGGTTCGGGAGGGTGGGGGATTTATTTTAAAGGGTTGGGGTGGGTTTTAGGGTTGTTTTAGTGTGCCGGTTTTCGCGCCCTCCCCCTTCCCATCCCCATCCCCCTTCCCCCGATTTATGATTTTTGACGATAAATCGGGGGAATTCCTACTATATATCGCCTCTAACGATTTTTGACGATTTAAAATATATCGGACGATATTTTAAATCGTCAAAAAACGATTCACATCCCTACCAGGCACTGTGACAGTGGGCAGTGGGTATTTTTAACAGACTGAACCTAACTATTGGGTGGGTCTGTGCAGTCAAGTGCCCAGGGAGTCTGCCTCTTTTGTGCTTACAAGCAAGCAGCGTCTGTGTGCACACCACACACAGTGCACAGCCAGGCACCTTGACAGTGGGCGGTGGGTATTTTTAACAGACTGAACCTAACTATTGGGTGGGTCTGTGCAGTCAAGTGCCCAGGGAGTCTGCCTCTTTTGTGCTTATAAGCAAGCAGTGTCTGTGTGCACAGCCAGGCACCGTGACAGTGGGCAGTGGTAGGCACTACTCAGTGACATTAAATCCATAATGTTAGGGAAAGATAGATGTAGTCGAGTGATTGGGACTGGCAGAGGAGGCACCTCAAAAGACACTAGTGCAACACCACCAGTACAGTTAAAAAGGCATGTGTCGCAATCTAAACTCTTTGTAGGGACTGGCAGTTCCATCCTGAAAAAAATGAAATCTGACCATGATGCATCGCCATCACCATCACATGTTTCTGGCCCTGTAGTTTTAAAGGTGAGGGAAGGGGAGGCAGAGTCATGCCAGACAAAATGTAGACACCCAAAAGCAGCAGGGGGACAGAAGTCTCGATTAACACTTAGCGTTGACAAGGTAGCACAGTCACTGTTTGCTTCTGTTTCAGATGAAGAATCTTCTTGTGTGGGATTCTCATCAGAAATGGAAGAAGTAATAGGTGAAGAATCTTCGGTAGGATCAGTTAGTCCTGTCTTAGCCTCCACTTCAGTGCAGCAGGGGAGAGATGAAAGTGATGAGGAGGAGGAGGAAGAGCAGTCAGCACAGGCACAGAGGGTGACTGAGGCCCCCCTGGCATTGCTTCTCAGGGTGCACCCACTACCTCAGCTCCAGTGGCAGCTTCCACCCCCAAGGCTTTAGAGAGGGGAGGATCACGAAAGACATCTGCGATCTGGAGCCACTTTAAAGTGACAGAAGACCTGCGTTATGCTCGGTGTAATTACTGTGCCAGGGCTATTAGCAGAGGCAAGCAAATGGGACATCTATCTAATTTTGGCATGAACCATCATATGAAGAGGCAACACCCAACAAGATTACTGCCATCTGGGGATGGTGGCAGAACCAGTCGGGGGACCCATTCCAAGCAGTGTGCAGTGGTAGAAAAGCAGCAGAGTCAGCCCACGCCCTCATCCCCTTCTAGCAGTCAGGTGGCAAGCCAGCAACCCCCTAACATGTGGCAGAAGCAACAATCCACCATGGAGGAAATGGGGTGGAGTGCAGTAACGCTATCCCGGGGTAGGAGGCAGGCAGCCTCAAAAGTTGTAACTAGGACCATTGGGGAAATGATTGCCCTTGATGACCAGCCCTTGTAGTTAGTGGAGAATGTGGGTTTCAAGCGTTTTCTAAAGGTCGTACTTCCAAATTACAAAGTCCCCTCCAGAACCACATTTAGTAGAAAGGTCATCCCCAGCCTGTAGAAGCAGTGTCGCAGTCGCATGCAAGCGCTGCTAGCTAAGGCAAAGGGAAGAGTGCATTTCACCTCCGAGATCTGGACCGCCATGAATGCTGCACACTCTTACCTCTCTCTGACAGCACACTGGTGGGACATGGCTGAGGCAGGGGCAGCCAGCAGCTCTATTACTGAAGAAGTATTAGGGTGGAGGTGGGCTTTACTGCACACCCACCTGATGGACCAGTCCCATACTGCAGCCAATATTCTAGCATGCATCAGACAGATGCTGGAGGGCTGGCAACTACACCAGCGAGAGAGGAAAACTCAGGCAGGGTTCTTTGTCACAGACAATGGTGCAAACATGGTTAAGGCAATAAACGACGGGTGCTTTAAGAACATCCGATGTTTTGCACACACTCTGGTAGTGAAGTCAGCTCTGGGGTTGGATTCCAATGACAAAGAGAATGAATACCTGAATAGGTTAATACACAAGTGCAGGAACATAGCAGTGCACTTCCACAGAAGTGTGAAGGCGGGGCAGGTTCTCCGAAAAAAGCAGACTGATTTGGAAATGCCTCACAAGCGTCTCATTCAAGACATTGCCACCCGGTGGAATTCCACCTTTATGATGCTGGAGAGGTTAGTGGAGCTGCAGACACCCCGTTCATGAACTTTCTGGTACAATGGACATAGGTGTGCAGAATCCCCTAGGGCATCATGAATGGTAAGTCATGAGTCAGCTGGTAAAAAATCCTGCAGCCCTTCAAGGATGTCACGGAGGAGCTGGGTTCCAGAAGTGCCACCTTGGCTGACATCATCCCTATAGTTCATCTCCTGGATGAACGTTTGGAGGCCTTTAAACAGGAAGAGGGAATGACAGTTGAGGTGTTGCATTGTCTGGACGTTTTGCAGCAGCAGGTGAAGGAGAGATTAAGGCCTTTAACAGAACAGAACACATACATGCTCGCCACAGTCTGTGATCCCCGTGTGAAAGGGAAACTCGCCCTACAGTACGATTGTCTCTTATTGGTGAAGGACCTGCTGTTAGCAAAGGTCCGTGAACAGGAGCGCCATAGGCAGAGACAGATTAGGCTTCAAGCAGCGGTGGAAACAGCGGGCACTTCTGAGAGTTGTGCTGCTAGCCCAAGCAGGAGCAGCACTTTGTCAGCGACAGATAGTACCTCCTCCTCCTCCACGTCAGAACGCCCAAGGCATGTTGCCCATAAAGATTCATCTTTTGAGCAATGGGCGAGAGAGAAAGCAGCTGGCATGAGTGACTCTCAGCCTGCCCAAGCAAAGGAGACACCAGCACAGCTGTCAGTGACATGGTATCTCTCAGAGCCAATAGAAAACATGCAGAGAAATCCGCTGGCATATTGGGCACACAAGTCCACTGTCTGGACACACCTAGCCAAAGTGGCTCAGCGATATCTGTCATGTCTACCAACCAGTGTGCCCAGTGAACATGTCTTTTCAATGACAGGGGATATCATGAGCCCTCACTGCTCAAGGCTGGCACCAGAGTTGATGGAAATGCTAGTATTTTTTAAAGTAAACCTGCCTTTACTTGGGTTCCCAAATTTTACCTGTGAATGGCAAAATGAATAAAAG
Source organism: Rhinatrema bivittatum (assembly GCF_901001135.1). NCBI lineage: Eukaryota > Metazoa > Chordata > Amphibia > Gymnophiona > Rhinatrematidae > Rhinatrema > Rhinatrema bivittatum. Next base: position 103,176 of record NW_021820702.1, read on the forward strand.
CAATTCAAAGCCTTGCAGCAGCTCTAACATCCTCCTATGCTCCAGATAATATATCACTGCAGCACATGTACATGACCTCAAATGCTGTGCCTGACCGACCACTGCCCAGGCCGTACATCCCTACAAAGGCCTGATCTCAAACGCTGTGCCTGACCATCAACTGTCCAGGCCTTATGTTCCTACAAGTGTTTGACCTCAATTGCTTTGCCTGTCCGTCCAGGCCTTATGTCCCTAGGTGGGATTGACCTCTGTCCTCTATTGCTGTGCCTGTCCGTCCAGGCCTTATGTCCCTAGGTGGGATTGACCTCTGTCCTTAACTGCTGTGCCTGTCTGTCCAGACCTTATGTTCCTACAAGTGTTTGACCTCGATTGCTTTGCCTGTTAGTCCAGGCCTTATGTTCCTACAAGTGTTTAACCTCAATTGCTTTGCCTGTCCATACAGGCCTTGAGTTCCTACAAGTGTTTGACTTCGAATGCTTTGCCTGATTGTCCAGGCCTTGTGTTCCTACAAGTGTTTGACCTCGATTGCTGTGCCTGTCTGTCCAGGTCTTATGTCCCTAAGTGGGATTGACTTCTGTCCACTATTGCTGTGTCTGTCCATCCAGGCCTTATGTCCCTAGGTGGGATTGACCTCTGTCCTCGACTGCTCTGCCTGTCCGTCCAGGCCTTGTGTTCCTACAAGTGTTTGACCTCAGTTGCTTTGCCTGTTCATCCAGGCCTTGTGTTCCTACAAATGTTGACCTCGATTGCTGTGCCTGTCCATCCAGGCCTTATGTCCCTAGGTGGGATTGACCTCTGTCCTCTATTGCTGTGCCTGTCCATCCAGACCTTATGTCCCTAGGTGGGATTGACCTCTGTCCTCGACTGCTGTGCCTGTCTGTCCAGGCCTTGTGTTCCTACAAGTGTTTGACCTCGATTGCTTTGCCTGTTAGTCCAGGCCTTGTGTTCCTACAAGTGTTTGACCTCGATTGCTTTGCCTGTCTGTCCAGGCCTTGTGTTCCTACAAGAGTTTGACCTCGATTGCTGTGCCTGTCCGTCCAGGCCTTATGTCCCTAGGTGGGATTGACCTCTGTCCTCGACTGCTCTGCCTGTCTGTCCAGGCCTTATGTCCCTAGGTGGGATTGACCTCTGTCCTCGACTGCTCTGCCTGTCCGTCCAGGCCTTATGTCCCTAGGTGGGATTGACCTCTGTCCTCTATTGCTGTGCCTGTCTGTCCAGGCCTTATGTCCCTAGGTGGGATTGACCTCTGTCCTCGACTGCTGTGCCTGTCCGTTCAGGCCTTTTGTCCCTAGGTGGGATTGACCTCTGTCCTCAACTGCTGTGCCTGTCTGTCCAGGCCTTGTGTTCCTACAAGTGTTTGACCTCGATTGCTTTGCCTGTCTGTCCAGGCCTTGTGTTCCTACAAGTGTTTGACCTCGATTGCTGTGCCTGTCCGTCCAGGCCTTATGTCCCTAGGTGGGATTGACCTCTGTCCTCGACTGCTCTGCCTGTCCGTCAAGGCCTTATGTCCCTAGGTGGGATTGACCTCTGTCCTTTATTGCTGTGCCTGTCTGTCCAGGCCTTATGTCCCTAGGTGGGATTGACCTCTGTCCTCGACTGCTGTGCCTGTCCATTCAGGCCTTTTGTCCCTAGGTGGGATTGACCTCTGTCCTCGACTGCTGTGCCTGTCCGTCCAGACCTTATGATCCTACAAGTGTTTGACCTCGATTGCTTTGCCTTTTCGTCCAGGCCTTGTGTTCGTACAAGTGTTTGACCTCGATTGCTTTGCCTGTTCATCCAGGCCTTATGTCCCTAGGTGGGATTGACCTCTGTCCTCGACTGCTGTGCCTGTCCATCCAGGCCTTGTGTTACTACAAGTGTTTGACCTCGATTGCTCTGCTTGTCTGTCCAGGCCTTATGTCACTAGATGAGATTGACCTCTGTCCTCGACTGCTGTGCCTGTCTGTCCAGGCCTTACGTCCCTACAAGGGCTTGACCTCTGACGCTGTGCCTGCCCATCCAGGCCTTATGTCCCTACCAGGGCTTGACTGACCTCTAACGCTGTGCCTGTCTGTCCAGCTTGGAGCTAGGATATAGTTTTCATGACCTTCATAATACGGGCCATTTTCCCTAGATGTTTCCTAGTTGCCACATTAATGTTTCTAGTGCTATAGAAAACTGGTGGTAGTTGTACTCTAGTTCATCTTCTGTGTTCCCATTGTTTACAGAGGCACTGTAGGGTACAAAGTCAACATAGGTTTATATTGTAGATTTGGACTTGGGTAGCAGTTTTCTTATTTCTGAGAGCTCTTCAAGTTCTTTTGTCATCAGCTGAAGTGCATAAGTACAGTCAGTAGCTTCTGGGTATTCACTAGACACCAATGGAAACACCCCACTCTAGGGGAAAACCCATTCTAGGGAGCCCTTTCCTGCACAAAGGAATGGGAACTCTCTCCTGGGCCAGCCTGTCTTGCCCCTATCAAAACCACAGGGACCTGATTACCTCAGCTCTGCCAGCCTGTCTTTCCCCTATCAAAACTACAGGGACCAGACTACCTTCGCTCTGCCAGCCTGTCTTGCCCCTATCAGCTTTCTGCCACTCTGCCTTGCTGCCATACACCAGACGACTCACTTAACTCCTTGTGGTGTTCTTGCCACTATCATGGTTTCTCAGTGTGTTAGTGCTAGTCTTTCTGCTTGCTATGTTCCCCTTTCATTGTGCTGTAGGATGTCAATGCCACTTGTCTTGCCGCTTTGCCTGTCGTGCTGCCTTCGAGGGTTCATGCATCTGTTATCGGTGCTCTCTTTTGAAGCTGTGATGTGTTTTTGACACTTTCGCTGCTGCTTTGTGCTTCTGTTAAAGCACTCTTGCAACTTCTGGTACCCCTTTGCTCCTTTACAGTGCCTTAGGCTATTGATGCCACTTTGGTGCCACTTTGCCACAGTCTAAGTACCTTGGAGCTCTTTTGTTGTTCTGATGATTGCTCCCCAGAAGTTTAATCAAAATTGATAATAAAACCCCAATTCTGCAGCCAAAAATAGGCTGGAAATCCTTCCCCCATTGACTTTAATGGGAACCGGAAAACAAATTCACATATTAACGTATCGGGGCGCCATACATCCAAATGCAAAGGAAATGACCCCCAACGAATACATATCACGATTGCAACGAAAACTTTCCGGCTGCACATCCCTAGGGTATGTAGCTCCCCTGTATGGTAGCCTGGAATGGTGTGTTCTTATAGTACATAGATCTTAGCACCATCTTAGGGTGTGGGAATTTTAGTTGACCCTTCTAGATAGAGCAAGTCCATGGCTATTCCCTGGTTTTATTTTTTTTTTTAAGGTTGGAGGCCTCTGGGTTTTCTGGATTAAGACCTGGATTCAGAAAAGGAGTCAGAGAGGACTTCTGGTTATGTGATGAACCTGGTAGGTGCCACATGGCTTAGCTTTTGCTACAATCTTGCTGTTTAGCACTATGGGCCATTACTAATAATCTGTAAAGCCAATGTGTCACTGTCTAAAGGTTTAGCAGAGTGATCTATTCCAGATTTATGGGCAGATCAAAGGTGTAAGATAAAAAATGCTTCACATAAATCTCTTTCTGACCTGATAACGCAAGCCACAGATGCAGCCTCAGAGGAAAAGGTAGATTCAGTGGAACCAGCCCCTGCCAGTGACACTGACTACATTTGTGATCTAATGGAAACTTTTTTCAGACTCAAAACTTGGTGCAATTGTAGACAAAGTTGTTCAGTTGGGTAGAGGCGGTGCAAGATAACTCCTCTAGAATTTGATGAAGTAGAAACATGGGTTTCTCAATCACAGCAGCATGTGCCAACATTGATAAGCTGGAAAGGCAACAGAAATTTAATGCAGATAAGATCGATGATCTCAAGAACTGCTTGACATGCAATAACCTTTGAATCTTTGGTTTGCCCAAAAAAATTGATGGTGCAGATGCTATTTCCTTTTTCACAAATTGACTGCCAGACTTCTTAGATCTGCAATGCAATAATGATGCATTAAGCTGGATCGTGTGCCTTGTGCCCTGGCTCCATCCCCAGTAACAGTAGGGGTGGCCATGTGCTGATGTAGTGCAGCTACATCACTATGTGATAAACTGCAGATTCTGAACGTGGCAAGAGAAGCAGGAGATCTACAATTTAGGGGGAGCAAAATCATAATTTTTCAGGATTTTTCCAGCAAGCTTCTGAAGAAATGCCAGGAATATGGCAAGGTAAAAAAGCTACAATCTCTGGGCATATGGCTGGTACTTGTTAACGGCATGGTCACCAAGTGCTCTGATGTGAAACCGCTGAAAGACTCTGCTTCTCTTTCTGCAGTAAACTGAGATCCTATGATGTATGTGAGTGGTCCAAAAAATAATAATAAGCAAGAGCAGCTAATTGGGATTTGGTAGTTAAGGAAGTCCTTACATTGGATGCATTTTTCTTTTTGTTACTTTATCCTTTTTGAATCTTCATTTTGCATTGCGGGGGTTTTTTTTTTTGTTGTTTTGTGTTGGCCTAATATGCAAGAGACTCAGCAACTTTCACCTACAGCCCTGGATAGGGTGGAAGGATTGCTCTCAAATGCACCGCCCGAGACTGAGTGCCGAAGCTATGACGTTCTGTGCTTCGTGGCTTTTATGGCTCTGTGCTATTATTGTCCAAATGTTTTTTCACAAATCTTCCAGTCATGAAGCTACTCCTGTTACCTTCCAGCGAAAACAATCTGCCTTCCAGGCTTCTGTGGTTTGCTTCCCCATTTTATGTTGTAGTTTCTTCGTCTTTAAGATCATGAGAGGTCTTGAACGAGTAGATGTGACTCGGTTATTTACACTTTCGAATAATAGAAGGACTAGGGGGCATTCCATGAAGTTAGCAAGTAACACATTCAAGACTAATCGGAGAAAATTCTTTTTCACTCAACGCACAATAAAGCTCTGGAATTTGTTGCCAGAGGATGTGGTTAGTGCAGTTAGTGTAGCTGGGTTCAAAAAAGATTTGGATAAGTTCTTGGAGGAGAAGTCCATTAATGGCTATTAATCAATTATACTTAGGGAATAGCCACTGCTATTAATTGCATCAGTAGCATGGGTTCTTCTTAGTGTTTGGGTAATTGCCAGGTTCTTGTGGCCTGGTTTGGCCACTGTTGGAAACAGGATGCTGGGCTTGATGGACCCTTGGTCTGTCCCAGCATGGCAATTTCTTATGTTCTTATGTTCAGCTTCAGGAACCCTTGCCACTCCTGTACCCCATGCTGTGTCAGAAAAGCTGATGCTTCTTTGTTTCTTCCTGTTGTATACATGCTTTTAGTTATTGCTTTTTATGCTAGCTTATTCTTCATTCTGGTTTCACTGGATGCAGGAAAGGGGGAGGGATGTGTTGGACTGGGATTGGGCATGGGGTGTGCTTTTGTAGTTGGTTGATTAAAGTTTGCCTGTTTCCTTGGTCTCGAGCTAGTTCCCACCAAGGGGATTCAAGTGTCTTCATAGGGGTGCTTGTCCGGGATGGGTCACAGGTTGGCACGAATCCACACTGGTTAGGGCTGTCAGCCACTGGGTTGTTTCTTGCTATGTTTGCAAGGGGGAGGGGGTCAGAAGTTGGGATGGAGGTTTGGGGTTATGTTTATCACAACAGTGGCAGTTGTGGAAATTTTCTTAATTTAGCTAAGTATGCTAGTATATAGTATGGTTCTTCATCTCTTGGGATGCCCTACAGCATGGGTTCAGCCAATTATCTTTTGTGTGGAAGTTATAATGGGAATTCAAATTAATATTCCATCCTTGGATGTCCATTATTTTTCATCTCCCATCAAGAGGAAAACTCATTCTCCAGTTTGGCAGAAGGCAGAGAGCACAAATTGCTCTCACTAAGCCAGAAAACAAGAAATTACTCTCTGGATGGGTTATGCATCCTTTATTTCATGGATAGGGGCGGGGGTTGGGGGTGTTGCATTTAATTGATAAACAACTCCCACTTGTAGTTCCTCATTCTAAATGTGATCCAGAAGGGAGGTACATTATTGTATGTTGTACTGTTAATGCACTCTCTTTCACTTTGGTTAATCTTTATGGTCCTAATTCCAAAAGCAACACATTTTTTTAAAGGTCTCAGGGATAATCTTCTGACTCTTGGTTCAGCAATGCTGATCATAGGAGGGGATTGCAATATTTGCCCAAATTTGCTGCTAGATAGGGCATCCTCTCCGCATGATGCCTCTGTGTAAACACTCTGCTTTATAATGAGCTAAGACTTTTAGGCACAAGACCTATAGTAGCATTGGCTATTTCCTGTGTACTACTGTGAGCCCTCTATGCTGGCTGAGGTAGGTATGTTATCCTGTAGCCTTTTAGATCGCCATCCCATCTGGCTGTCACTGGATGTGTCAGAGGCTCGAGCCCAAGGACGTTCATGGTGTTTAAACACTTTGATGGTTCATGCTATTGCTGATCATACTGAATTTCATGCAGACTCTGGATTATAATCCCACCCTGTGCTGGGAAGCCTTAAAGGCTTATCTTCAGGGCACATTGTTGAGTACATCAGACACATATAAAATCAACCGCAAGTTGCCCTTGAAGGTAAAATGAAACAACATGAAGGTCAGCATAAAAGAAACTACTTTCCTGAATGTTACGGGCCCTGGAAAAGGTACAAAAGCCTCTTGAAGTCGGTACAGCACTCTTCGATTTTATGAACATGGCGATGAAGCAGGCACAGGATCTGTCTATGCTCTGCATGTGTGACCAAAGTGAGGTATTCTGCTCACATGTAGTTTCTGTCTAGGGTAGTATAGCAGCTTGACATTTCCTGTTTCATAATAAAAAGTGTATTGGTGTTTTAGGGAAATATTTGCAGTGTTTGCCTTTTCATAGGTAGAGTTGTTAATATTTGAGTGCTGGCATTTAGTGCAGTTTTGGTATGGGAGGTTTATTATTTTGTAACTGTAATTCACTTATACAGAGGAGTTATTGTCAATTTGTTTTTGTCATCAAATTAAAAAGATGGCAAGTTATTAATTGCCTACAATACTGTAATGCTTAAAGGACACCCAAAAAAGACAGTCAACGATGGCTTACTATAACAAACTCAAGCACTGAATAGATTTATTATTTATTTATTATAAAATCTACTTTATTATTTATTATGAAATTTCTCTCTTACAATTTAAACATAATTCAAGCAATGAATCTCTATCTACTCATCTATTGTTAATGTCCAAAAGAAACTTAACCACATGAAAAACAGACTAACATATATACCACACATATACACATAACCAGACAACACACCACGGCTGGACAGACTCCAAATGAGTGAAACTTGTAATAATAGCGGCGGCAGCGGCAAAATCAGGTGATAATGCAGCGTTTTTGAAGCATCTCCAACATTTCAACCCAAACTCTCTCCAAACACCCGCAAGCGCTGAGTCGAATAAACAGAATTACTGTCACCACACCCGATACTGCAGCGTTTCGGTAGCACCAGCTGCCTGCATCAAGGGACTGGCACAATTATTCCCAAACTGTCCATCTTATCCAAACCCGTGATGCAGCATCAGGTGTGGTGCCGGTGATTCTGTTTGTTTGACTCAGCACTTGGAGGTGTTTGAGAGCGATCCTGGGGCAAGTTTGGGTTGAAATGTGGATGTCCTTTAAGCAATATTGCGATTAGACAATTTGAAGCAGTTGTTTTTTGTTTTTTGGTTGTTTCTATAATAGTATAATCCAAAATCTGTGTGCCATTCTCTGCTGTGTCAGGGTCCCACATCCAGGTGTGAGAGCATCTTAAGAAGAGATGACCGAAGCATTCATAATATTTCCATAACATTGGGAAAATTGAACACTGGCTTCCCAGCTTGCTGACATCTATCTGGAGAGACACTGTGATATTTTTTGAACAGGTGAGCTTTTTTAAATTTTTAACGTTGTTGGTCCTGTTGTTACTTTGGTTGGTTGATAGAAACCTTGAAAATGATTTTATTTAAAAAGACATTCCAATGAAAGTTTTTTTCAATTGATTCGACTTTTTAATAGCTTTAGTTGTTTTGGGGCCTCTTGAATTGCATGCAGTGTTGTGCTATTAATTTTATTGCTTGCTCTATTTATGTTGTTGGCTCTTATTAAGTATGTTTTTAATGTAAACCATCTCAAGTGTGCTCTAGTCGCGCGCACTTCATAAACCTTTTAAAATAAATATAAATAACATACTGTTTTTGATGCGCACTTCCTGGGGCCTTTATCCGGGACTATCATCCCAGAGGTTACATGTGTATGTGTCTGTCTCCCTTTCTCCCTCTCTCTCTAACTTTAACCTCTTCCTAGTCACCACCTTTTTCTTTCGCATCCCCTTCTTCTGATATGTGTGCCTGAGCTTGAGACCAACATGGAGACGGCAACTGACCCAGAATCCTCTGCTATCTTAGCCTTTCTGGCTATGTGAACTTTAAATGCCCAACTGAGCCTGACCTGGAGGAATTCCAAGGACACCTGCACAGCAGTTGAAGCTGGCGACAATTTGTGATGCCTAATTATAGGGTCACAAGAGCAGAAGGCAACGGTCAGAACCTCAGGCTAGAATGTCGATTACAGGGGCTTCTGTAAACACAGCCTAAGATATGAAGAGTGCCCTGAGCAGCGAGATTTTAACAGAACAAAGGATTATCTAAAGAGTGATGGTAAATGGGCCCCAACTTGGAGAACTGGTCAGGGTAATTTAAGGATAATTTATCATGCTGTTGACATGACAACGTATATAAATGATACTCCAGGTGGTCACGCAACTTAAGAATTTCTGACCTAGTACTGTATTGTATTTTACCTATAAAAGAAGGATCAATCCATGTATACAATCAAGTTGCTGGTTGGTCAATTTGTCAGAGAACTGGCATCCAGCAGCTCCCAAGAATACTTATATTGCTCAATAAAAAAATTATACTCTATACAAAATCTAAGTATAGTATTCTTGTGACCGTGGAGAAGTGCTATAAGCAGGTTTGGTGCATAACACTTCCCCCTCCATCATCATCTTGGGCTCTCTGCTACTTTTCCCCACCAGGGTCATTGAAAGGGGTGGGCAAGCCAAGCGACTGCCGGCGGGCACTGAGAGAGAGGAGTGCAGCACCCCCTGCCACCAACACCTCTCCACCTTTCTCTGTCCTATGGCCCCTGTGGTTCAGTCATCAGCTGTTTGAATCACACAGAGCAGGGCATAGCTCAGCAGCTTCTGATCAGTGAACTGTGCAGCCCAACTAAAAGACAGTGGAGCAACTGGCAGAAAGGCAAGAGGTGCACGGGTGGGGGCTAGAGGATGGGGAACAGAGGATGGGGAACAGAGGAGAAATTTTGAGCCATTGTAAGCTTTGGAATGACTGGGCTGGAGGGGGGGAGAGGAACGTGCCCTCCCGGTGCTGGAGGAAAGCTCCCCAAGCTTGCCTCTCCTCCGCTTGCCTGGTGGTGGCCCTGCTCATAAGAACATAAGATCTGCCATACTGGGTAAGACCAAGGATCCACTGAGCCCAGCATCCTGTTTCCGACAGTGGGCAATCCGGGTCACCAGGAATTACCTGACAGAACTTGTTGCTTACTCCCAGGCATAAGCACTGGCTTTCCCCAAGTCTACCTGGGTAATAATTGTTTATGGACTTGTCCAAACCTCTTTTCAACCCATCTATGCTAGATGCCTTGATTATGTCCTCCAGCAACAAATTCCACAGCTTTGTTGTACACTGAATGAAAAAATACTTTCTCCAATTTGCTTTAAATCTGTTACCAGTTTTTTCATAATTAAAAATCTTTATCTTATCCCCTCTCAGTCATCTCTTTTCCAGGCTAAAGTGCCCTAACCTGTTTAGCCTTCCTTCATAAGGCAGCCGTTCCATGCCCCATATCATTTAGGTCGCCCGTCTCTGCACTCTCAACATTCAGCTTCATGACTTATCTTTTGCCAAAGTAGCTACAACCACATAACTCCTCTTCTCACATCACTCCTTTGGCTTCCTTTCGGTTCCCACATACAGTTCAAGATCCTTTTATTCACCTAAAAGAGTCTTCAATCTGCATCTCCTCTTCTCTCTTATCTCTCTCTACACCCCTCATCATGCACCCAATGATCAGACAAGTCCCTCCTATCTGTGCCCTTTTCCTCAACTGCCAATTCCTGCCTCCCTGCTTTCCTCCTGGATGTGCCGTGTGCTTGGAATAGTCTTCCTGAGCTGGTGTCCTGCTTTCTCTCTCACCTTGTCTAAATCCCATCTAAATCCCCACCTTTCTGAGGCTGCTTTTAAATTTTAAGCCCTGATGATTATTACACTTACATCCTTATTGATTTTTCCCTGTATGTTTGTCTTGATTTAAATTGTAAGCTCTTCCAAGCAGGAACTGTCTCGTATGTGTTTTTGTTCAGTCCTGTGTATGTCAAGCAGCACTATAGAAGTGATTGTTATTTAGGAGAGTTGTGGGTGGATCCTTGGACCAGTGGCAGATGACCACACCCCCGGGGGAAGATCCCGAGAGGGACCACCGGTCAGGCTCAGAGTTAGGAGACAAACACACACTAGTTCTTTTATTAGACAGAATACTGAACCACCAGAGGTGGCAGTAGTGAGCTGGAATGCCCGGCTGGGCTGTAGTCCTTCAGATACTGCAACAGCGAGTCCCTGGAGGCTGAGCTGTAGAGAAACTGAAATATAGTGAGTAGGCAGGGTATGCAGAGTTCATGTACTGAACCTGATGGTAACACTCACACAATGTCTCATAGAAGCCCAGGAGCTGGAATGTTTAGGCCCTTGAGGAGCGAGTACCTGGTTCCAGGGAAAGCTCTGAGAGATCGATGGTAACTCACTGATGTAGTTAGCAGTGATGACTTCCAGGCAGAAGAGAATACGACAAGTCTGGGAACGAGGGCCCTCGAGGCGCAAGTACCGGTTCCAGACTGTCACCTGAAAAACAAAGGAGACAGCGAGGACCCCGAGGAGTCGGTTCCTCTGGTAAGTCCGAGGAGGCAGAGTAGCTTAGGTAGAGTAACCCGAACCCTTGCTAACTCAATCTGTTAGCAAATTCTAAGACCTTATATCCATCGCGGGTGACGTCATCTCAGGGGAACACCCCTGAGGTTCGCGCCATCGCCGGTACTTCAATCGGGGCAGCGCCGCGCGCACGCCCCTAGGCCTCCAGGAAACATGGCAGGTTGCAGCGTCTAGCCGGGCTGGGGACGCTGGAGGACTTCAGCAGGAGGACGCCGCGGCAACCAATCTTTCCGCAGGTGAAGAGGGAGTCGCCAAAGAGGTAAGGAGGGCGGAGAGAGGGTGTCGGGAACCGACGGACACAACAGTAATAATTTACTATATGTGTTCTTCTCTGCATCTTTTTGAGATGGGGAGGCCAGAACTACACACAATAGTAAAGGTCTGGTTGAACTATGCATATATAAAAGGGCATTATGATAGTCTCAGTTTTGCTCTCCATTCTTTTCTGAATAATCCTTAACATTCCCTTTCCTTTTTTGGTAGCGATCATATACAGGGCTGAGGTTTTAAATGTATTGTCCACAATGACACCAAGATGTTTTTCCTGGGTAGTGACTCCTAATACAGAACTTAGCATTGTCTGCCTATAGTTATGATTATTTTTCCCTCCGTGCATCACTTTCCACTAGGGATGTGTATTTGTTTAAAATGAATGGCCTATCCATGACAAATATACTATATTCATTTGATTTGTGTGCTCCCAAAAAATGTATGAGCAAGTCCCACAAATGAAACATGTCATTCGTTTCATTCATTGATATTTCCCCATTGAAAAGCATTGGCTGCATTGAAAAAATATGGTCTAAAGCTGGGCAGGTCATGTGGGAGTTTCCATAGCAACCAGCCTTGATGCCTATGACTTATGTGTGAGGTCAGAGGAGAACCAGGATCTCTTGTCAAGGACACCAGACTGACAAAGGAGGGGAACATATCAGAGAGAAGCATTTTTCTAAATCTGCGAATCACTGAACTTTCCATCCTTCTTATTGTATTCTCTGACTGTTTCAGCTTGCAGTTAGATTCTATCTCTCACTCATGGAGGATACATCCCGCTTTGCTGTTGTGTTTGAATTCTGTATTTACTATACTCATCTGTATCAACAGTGCTTTGGTTCAAAATTAGAAACATTCCATCTATTCTAATCCTGTTAGCTGATAGCTCTTGTCACACTGTGTTAATTTGCACAGGTTTTTTTTTTTTAACATCTCACTGCTGTCACTACGACTAACATAGAGGAAGGTTATTGTTTTCCATCATCCCCTTCTCCCCTCCAGGGGGAAGACACTGCAGGGTATCTGCCTGGCAGTGGATCTTTTTGCAGTGATTTATTACATGTTAAACCTGTTGCTAACCAGTGTATTATCAGTGCTGTAGCTGAACTCTGCCACAGTATCCCACATAGAGAGGCTTTTAAAACTCTTTGTATCTGTTAGATAGTCAATGCATCCACAAAGAGTACAGTAGGTCTGTGCCAGTTTCCACCATGGGTACAGCCAGCCTCTTTGTGGATTAATTTATTTTGTTACTGCCTTTAAATTACTAGTGCACTCACTGCACTTCTTTTTTGCCAGTAGTGTTGCAATCCTGCCCGCGAGGAGTGCGGGCAGGCTCTTACCTCACGCGGCCTCGGGCCGCTGACGCTCTTCTCTTCCCCTGAAACAGATGGGGCCTTTCCCGCAGCTGTTTCCATGTGGCCAGGTCCTCCGTTGCTGCTCCTAGCTCTCCCTGACGTCCTGCTTCGCTGCCGAGGTCTTCAGCCGGCACGGAGGCCATCCCTGCTGGTGCCTGCTTCAGTTCGGGTCCTCGCCCGGGAGGGAAGCCATCCCTGCCGGTGCCTGTCGGTGCCTGCAGCCTTCCACAGCTCCCTGCTCATCCTGCAGCCAGCCCTTCTGCTTCCTGCTTTTGTCTTCTTCATGGCTGGAAGCCACTCCAGCAGCCTGCCCTTCGTCCAGCTTCACGGCAGGGCTGCTCCACTGCCTGCCTTGCTTCCTGTGCCCTCCATGACGCCACCAGTGGATCCTGCTTCTCTCTTCTCCAGCTCTCCTTAGGCGCGGGTGCGTGCCTCTCGTCTGTTTTTCAAGGGCCAGCCAGGTGTGGCCCCCTGCTGACCCCTCCCTGGACATTGTCCTCTTCAGCCCTACAAAAGGGCTCAGCGTCCATCCCAGCTTTGCCTTCGCAAGGAGTTGGTCACTCCTAGGATCCTGCTGTCCTTCGCTCCAGGAGTCGTCCTTGTTTTTAAAGATGGCGCCGGCCATCCAGTGCTCCCTCCATGTGACAGGGGCCGGCCAATAGCACGGATACCCTGACACATGGTAAGGGCAAAGGCCATCGGCGCCATTTTTATTAGTGGCAGCCGACGGCCCGGGAGCGGGAGATCGCTCCCGGGACCCCCACTGGACCACCAGGTACCTGTAAAAAGTTTTTTTGGGGGGTCGGGAGAGTGGGGGCAGCTAAGGGATTAGTTTTAAAGGGTCGGGGTGGGTTTAGGGGTTATTTTTGTGTGCTGTTTTTCCCGCCCTCCCCCAAAACGATAAGAGAACTCCCTCGAACAATATAATGGGGTTTTCCTATCGTTTTGGGGGAGCCCCTGATTTCTGACAATTTTGAAAATATCGACGATATTTTCAGTCGTCTGAAGCCTGATTCACAACTCTAACGTTCAATATCCCAAAGGAGATGGCAGCTCAAATCTCAGTGATACACTATCTCACTAAGACCATCGAGGACATGGAGACAGGTGTGCTGGCATATTGGTCTCACAAGTCAAGCATCTTGCCAGACCTAATGAGAGTGGCTCAGTGCTATCTCTCGTGTCCACCAATGAGTGTCCCCAGCAAAAGAGTTTTTTCCATGACAGGAGACAACAAAAGCCCTCATCACTTCAGGCTGACACCACACTTGATTTAGAAGCTAGTTTTCCTTAAAATGAATCTGCCTTTGCTTGGCTATCCAAATTTGCCATGTGAGTTGAAAGATGAATGGCTCCTCTGCCTTTCTGCATGCTGTACCTCAATAACAGCAATGGGGCCTACATCCAGCATCCAGCAACATCTAGTGACTGTAATTGACTAACTGCATCTGCCTGCTCTGTTCTCAACACCATCAATTAGACCAAACTTCATCAACCACATTGATGCCGCAGTCCAGGCCTGAGATACCAGATCGAAGGCTGGAAAGGTTTGCAATGCTGAGTCCTGCTGCGTCCCCAAGAACGTCAGTTCAGCCACACTACAATTACTACACTGCAAGATTGAGGGCTGGAAGAGATGTAATGCTGTGTCTTGCTGAGTCCCCAATACCGCCAGGGGACCACACTTGAACAACTGCACTGCTGCTGCCTTCACAGTCTGAAAAGTCAATCAAATGGCTAAAACAAAAAATGCTGAGTCCTGCTGTGTCCCCAACACTGTCAGTTGGATCATGCTACAACCATCACACTGCTGCTCCTGCCCAGGCCTGAGATGCAAGATCAAGGACTGGAAGAGATACAATGCTGTCCTGCTGGGTCCCCAACTTTGCCAGTGGGGCCATACTTCAACAACCACAATGCTGCTGCCTCCACTGTCCAAAAAGCCAACCAAAGGGTCACAACACAACAATGCTGAGTCCTGCTGTGTTTACAAAATCATCACAGGGGCCAACATACACTGACAAAATCCACCTGCCTGAAGACATGTCCCCATACACCAAACTGGGCCTGTCACTCCCTGCTGCCTCATAGAAACAAAGAAAATGATGGCAGAAAAGGACCAAATGGTCCATCCAGTCTGCCCAGCAAGCTTATGTTATCATCTGCCACACCATTCAGGTCACCTCTATACATAGTTTCACAAATTGTAAAAATCAGGGCCCTTGTTGGTTGCTGTCTGAGTCCAATTCCCCGTTACCTCTTGCCATTGAAGCAGAGAGAACTGTTGGATTTCCATCAGAAGTATTGGACTTACTGGTTAAAGGTAGTAACCGCCACACCAGCAAGTTACCCCCATGTACTCTTTTCTTCATTTCCACCCTCTAACCTTTACGAATCCACAGTGTTTATCCCATGCCCCTTTGAAATCTTTCACTGATTTAGTCTTCACCACCTCCTCTGGAAGGGATTCCATGCATCCACCATCCTTCTCCGTGAAGAAATATTTCCTGACGTTGATTCTGGGTTGTCCTCCCTGGATTTTCATTATGTGACCCCTAGTTCTACTGATTTCTTTCCAATGGAAAAGGTTTATTGATTCTGCATCATTAAAACCTTTCAGATATCTGAAGGTCTGTATCATATCCCCCCTCCACCTTCTCTCCTCCAGGGTATACATATTTAAATTGAATTCTTCAATCTCTCCTCATAAGGCAATTGATGGAGACCCCCACCATTTTTATAGCTCTTCTCTGGACTGCCTCCATCCTGTCTTTGTCCCTTTTGAGATATGATCTCAAGAACCGAACACAATACTCCAGGTGAGGCCTCACCAATGGCCTGTACAAGGATATTATCACCTCCTTTTTCTTACTGGTTATTCCTGGCTCTATGCAGCCAAGCATTCTCCTGGCTGTAGCTATCGCCTTGTCATATGTTTTGCCGTCTTCAGATCACTAGACACTAATCACTCCAAGGTTCCTCTCCTGCTCTGTGCACAACAGCCCTTCACCCTCATCACATAAACTCTTTTGGATTACCATACTCCAGATGCATGTCTCTGCACTTCTTGGCATTGAATCCCAGCTGCTATATCTTCAACCACTGTTCATGCTTCCTTAAATTATGTCTCATTCTCTCTACTCCTTCTGGCATGTCCACTCTGTTGCAGATAGACAAACTTTACCTTCTATCCCTTCCACAATGTCGCTCACAAAGATATTGAACAAGACCAGTCCCAACACTGATCCTTGTGGCACTCACTGAACATAGTTCTCTCTTCAGAGTAGGTTCCATTTACCATCACATGTTGTCTTCTGTCCGTCAACCAGTATGTTATCCATGCCACCACCTTGGCGCTCACTCCCAAGCTTCTCATTTTATTCACAAGCCTCCTATGCTGGACCGTATCAAAAGCTTTTCTGAAATCCAAGTAGATCACATTGCGCGCTCTTCTTGATCCTATCCTTTAGTCACCCAATCAAGAAAATCAATCAGATTTGTCTGACAGGACCTTCCCCTGGTGAATCCATGCTGTCTAGCAATCCTTCTGATCCTAGATAGTTCACTATCCTTGCCTTCAGCTGAGTCTCCATTAATTTTCTCACCACCGAGGCGAGGCTAACCAGCCTATAGTTTCCTGCCTCCTCTCTGCAACCACTATTGTGAACTGGGAGCACCACTGCTGTCTCCAATCAACCGGCACTACTCCCTTTTCCAGAGATCTATTGAACAGGTCATGCAGCAGACCCACTAGCACATCTCTAAATTCCTTCTGTATCCTGGGATGAACCTCATCAGGCCCCATGGCTTTGTCCACTTTCAGTTTTCCTAGCTCTTCCCATACATTTTCTTCTGTAAATGGAGTTTCGTCTACTCCACCCCCTCCCTTTTCTTGTTAAGTGGCAATGGTCCTTCTCCAGGGTCTTCTTTAGTGAACACAGAACTGAAGTATTTGTTTAATATTTCTACCATTTCTTTGTCTCTCTCCACACATTGATCCTTGGCACCTTTCAATTTCACTATTCCAATTTGAACCTTTCTCTGGCATATCTGAAAAATGTTTTGCCACTTCGCTTTACCTCTCTGGCAATCCATTCTTCCACCTGACTTTTTCCTTTCTTGATCACATCCTTTGTCTCCCTCGGTTTCACCAGATATTCTTCCCTGTGTTCCTTTTTTTGGGATCCTTTATATTTCTTGAATACTGTTCTTTTTGCTTTTATCAGCCACCTTCTTTGAGAACCAGATCGTTTTCTTATTTCTCTTACTTTTGTTTACTTTTCTAATATACAGATTTATTGCTCTTGTAATTGCTCCTTTTAGTTTGGCCCACTGTTGTTCCACCTCTTATTTTCTCCCAGTCTTCTAGTTCTACCTCCAGGTACATCCCCATTTCTACAAAGTCCATATTTTAAAATTCAAAACTTGGGTCTTCATTTGACTTCTCCTTATCCCATTTACGATGTCAAACCATATCGTTTGATGATTTAATGGAACACAGTCAATACGGATTTACCCAAGGGAAGTCCTGCCTAACAAATCTGCTTCATTTTTTTGAAGGGGTTAATAAACATGTGGATAAAGGTGAACCGGTAAATATAGTGTATTTGGATTTTCAGAAGGCATTTGACAAAGTCCCTCATGAGAGGCTTCTATGAAAACTAAAAAGTCATAGGATAGGAGGCGATGTCCTTTCGTGGATTACAAACTGGTTAAAAGACAGGAAACAGAAAGTAGAATTAAATGGTCAATTTTCTCAGTGGAAAAGGGAAAACAGTGGAGTGCCTCAGGGATCTGTTCTTGGACCGGTGCTTTTCAATATATTTATAAATGACCTGGAAAGGAATACGACGAGTGAGGTTATCAAATTTGCGGATGATACAAAATTATTCAGAGTAGTTAATAGAGATGTGAATCGTGTGATCGATCGTCTTAATGATCGATTTCAGCTGGGAGGGGGAGGGAATCGGATCGTCGCAGTTTGAGTTTTTTAAATATCGTGTAAATCGTGTAAATCGAAAACCGGCACACTAAAACATCCCTAAAACCCACCCCGACCCTTTAAAATAAATCCCCCACCCTCCCGAACCCCCCCAAAATGGCTTAAATTACCTGGGGTCCAGAGGAAGGGTCCCGGTGTGATCTTTTACTCTCGGACCTCCTGTGCGTTGTAGAAATGGCGCCGGCGCTACCTTTGACCTGTCATATGACAGGGCAAAGGTAGCGCCGGTGCCATTTGTTTTTTTGTCTCCCGACGGCAGGAGCGTAGGAGATCGCTCCCGGACCCCCGCTGGACCCCCAGGGACATTTGGCCAGCTTGGGGGGGCCTCCTGACCTCCACAAGACTTGCCAAAAGTCCAGCGGGGGTCCGGGAACGACTTCCTGCACGAGAATCGTTTTTCCGTATGGAAAAACGATTCGCGGCAGGAGATCGCTCCCGGGCCCCCGCTGGACCCCCAGGGACTTTTGGCCAGCTTGGGGGGGCCTCCTGACCCCCACAAGACTTGCCAAAAGTCCAGCGGGGATCCGGAACGACCTCCTGCAGTCGAATCGTGTTGCCGTATGGCCGGTGCCATTTTGTGAAAAATGACGCCGGCCGTACGGTGTACGGCCGGCGCCATTTTCCGTACGGAAAAATGATTCGCGTGCAGGAAGTCGTTCCCGGACCCCCGCTGGACTTTTGGCAAGTCTTGTGGGGGTCAGGAGGCCCCCCCAAGCTGGCCAAAAGTCCCTGGGGGTCCAGCGGGGGTCCGGGAGCGATCTCCTATGCTCCTGCCATTGGGGGACAAAAAAACAAAATGGCGTTGTAGAAATGGCGCCGGCGCTACGTTTGACCTGTCATATGACAGGGCAAAGGTAGCACCAGCGCCCTTGCTGTAGTTACACAATGTTAGGTTCCATATTAGGAGCTACCACCCAGGAAAAATATCTAGGCATCATAATGGATAATACTTTAAAATCGTCGACTCAGTGTGCTGCAGCAGTCAAAAAAGCAAACAGAATGTTAGGAATTATTAGGAAGGGAATGGTTAATAAAACGGAAAATGTCATAATGCCTCTATATCGCTCCATGGTGAGACCACACCTTGAATACTGTGTACAATTCTGGTCGCCACATCTCAAAAAAGATATGGTTGCGATGGAGAAGGTACAGAGAAGGGCAACCAAAATGATAAAGGGGATGGAACAGCTCCCCTATGAGGAAAGGCTGAAGAGGTTAGGGCTGTTCAGCTTGGAGAAGAGACGGCTGAGGGGGGATATGATAGAGGTCTTTAAGATCATGAGAGGTTTTGAATGAGTAGATGTGAGTCAGTTATTTACACTTTTGAATAATAGAAGGACTACGGGGCATTCCATGACGTTAGCACGTAGCACATTTAAGACTAATCGGAGAAAATTCTTTTTCACTCAGTGCACAATAAAGCTCTGGAATTTGTTGCCAGAGGATGTGGTTAGTGCAGTTAGTGTAGCTGGGTTCAAAAAAGGTTTGAATAAGTTCTTGGAGGAGAAGTCCATTAACGGCTATTAATCAAGTTGACTTAGGGAATAGCCACTGCTGTTAATTGCATCAGTAGCATGGGATCTTCTTAGTGTTTAGATAATTGCCAGGTTCTTGTGGCCTGGTTTGGCCTCTGTTGGAAACAGGATGCTGGGCTTGATGGACCCTTGGTCTGACCCAGCATGGCAATTTCTTATGTTCTTATGTTCTTACCCCACATTCCTTGCAATTCAGTAGCTTGGATATTGTTTTTGAAATAACGAGCTACTTTTCCCCCTTTTCTGTCCTCTCTGTACTTTCTTAACAAGTTATAGTCTGGGATGGCCATCCCAATCATGAGTCTCAGTGAACCATGTCGCCATAACAGCAACAATGTCCAAGTCCACCTCGACCATTAGGGCCTGCAGGTCTGGGATTTTATTGCCCAAACTATGAGCATTTGTAGTCAAGCTTTCCAATATTTCTCCCATGATTTGTTGTACTTCCTATTCATCTTTTCTGCTTTTTTGTGCTGATTGATTTTGTTATTTTCTCCTCCCACTTCCTGTATTGCTTGGGGGTGACATATCAATTTCATTGGCCATTTCCTGCCACCCGCACTCTTTAGTTTAAATGTCTGATAATATAGGATTTGAATTTATCACTTAGCATCCTCCTTCCTGCTACAGCAAATGTAGGCCATCCTTACCATATAGCCTTTTACTGTTTCATACACCACTCCAGCCTCCAATGTATCCAAAACTATTTTCTGTACAATAGGTTTTGAGCCAGGAATTTAAATTATTTATATGACATAGCTTCTCATTTCCCTTTCCATGAGCAGGTAATACTTCTGAAAAGGCAATAGTCTTTGCAGTGTGTCTTATCATCATTCCTAGATTTTGGAAATCTTTTTTGTACTTCATGGATACCATTTCTGTTGAGGTCATTGATCCCTAGATGGATGATAACATTGATATCAAAGTTCCTACTTTCTTCTTCAATGACTTGGACTAACTGGTTTGCATTTCTTCTAGCTGAGGATCTTGGAAGGTATTTAACTGTTGTATCACCAGCAAAATGTGCTCCCAAATTGGTTCTTCTGATGATTGAGTTTCCCAGCAGAAGCAGCTTTCTTTTATGACATTTTACTCTGTTGCAGGGCTTCTGGGAGCATTGGATGACTTCACTTTTAGAAATCACTTCAAAATCTCTTGCTGAGCTTTCTTCATTCTCCAATGCAGACAATGCATTATGTATGGGTAACAGTGGGGAGAGTGGGTGTCTCTTCATCAAAGGCCTTATTCTGCCAGAGCCCACTGTTACCCAATTGACCCTGGGTTTTTGAATCCTGGATGTCTGACATCTCTGTGGGAGTGGGGGTTGATGCACAGGATGCTGTAAAGTTGGGAAAGGTGGGTGTCTGTCACAATTCTTGTTCTACCAGAGCCCACTGAAAACCATTTTTTACTGGTTTTCTGCAACCTCTGTGGGAAATGGGTGAGAGATCCTGGATGGTTCAAGGAAGGGGAGGATAATTGAAACCTGGACAATTCCTTCCTTGGATGAATCAGCTCCATTTTAATAGCAGACAGCTGAATGCAAAATGATAGACCTTGGGACATAAGCACCACAATAGTTGCATTTAATGAAAGACATTTTTAAAATTATCACTAATTCCTTAAAATCATATAGATAGGGTAAGGTAAAATTTTGGCTCTAGCAAAGATTTGTAATAGGTATTTGAAATAAAAATTGAAAGTATTAGTGTTAGCCAGTAAAGATTAATAGGTAGAATTTGAAAACCAATTTTACAAGCAATACGACAGTTTAAGTTATTATTATCTGACCTGTAAGGAACCTCTTTTAATGGGAGATGAAGTAATTGAAGCTAATTATCTAGGAGTTCAGGGAAGCCTTTATAAGAAAAGTAAACTCAGGGGTGAGTGGGTAGAGGCATAGGGAGGGAAGGAACTAAACAGTTGAGATTACTATCAGTTAGATTATTTTTTACTTTTCACCATAGCAGAAGCAGGACTCAGGTATAATGCTCAATGCCCAGCCAGGTCACCATGTGCTTTGAAATACTGGCTCTATCTACATTAGGGATGTGAATTGTTTTTGAACGATTAAAATTATCGTCAGATAATTTTAAAATCGTCCTAAATCGTTAGAGTGCACAATACAATACAAATGCCCCCGATTTATCGTCAGGGGCATTTGTATTGTATCGTTAAATAGGGCACGGGAATTATTTGGGGGAGGGCGGGAAAACCGGCACACCAAAACAACCCCTAAACCCACCCCGACCCTTTAAAACCAATTCCTTATCCTCCCCACCCTCCCGAACCCCCCCAAAATGTTAAATTACCTGGTGGTCCAGTGGGGGGGGGGGGGTCCCGGCGCGATCTCCCGCTCTCGGGCCGTCGGCGCCATTTTGGCTGCCACTAATTAAAATGGCGCCGATGGCCCGATAAAAAAAAAACCCCACCTGACCCTTTAAATCGACCCCCCTTAGCCTCCCCCACCCTCCCGAATTGGAATCGGAAACGATTCCAATTCACATATCTTAACGATCAGATTTCCCCCCCCCCCCCAGCCGAATCTGATCGTTAAGACGATCTGGTACACGATTCACATCTCTAATTCTACATTCTGGCTACCTCCAGCTGTGCAAAAGTTTGAAAGCACCCCCAAATCTCTAGTAGAAACTAGTGTTTCAAGTTCATCTTTTAAATAACAGACTTAGAATTAGAATAAAAGCTAGCAAATATAATTCCACCTGGAAAGCAAGGGCAAGAATTCCAGCAACCCCCAAAACAAAAGAAAAAGCAGAAAAAAATCCCACTGTCTATTGGAATTTTTTTTTTTTAGCTTAATCAATCAGCCCCACACCAGACAGATATTAACAGAGCAGAAATTGCCAATCTCTATTGAGAACTCAATCCATTCCCACACAAGAACAGATTCAGAACAGTGAGAAAAGCAATATATCTTGGGAAAATATAGAAGAAAGAGTTTTTAAACTTGCAGAAGCAGGACTCAGGTATAATGTTCAATGCTTAGCCGGGTCATTCATGACTTGTCCTCATCCACAATCTGGAGTCTGACTCAGCTTACTTCCTCCTGACACGTTCTCAAGAAAAATACTGGGACCTGACACTATAGGGGTCTGACAGCACATCCAGTAGCAGCCTTTTACTTCCATACCCCAAAATCAACAACACAGGAGTCTAGCAGCAGACCCTGCAGCAGCCTTATACCAAAGGACCCCTATACCAACAGCACAGTGGTCTCATCAAGCAGCAGCCTTACATTGCCATACACCTCACACCATCCTTGGTCTGCCTGCCTTCTTCCAAGCACAACTGCAGGGTCATGACTCCACTGAGTTCCTCTGAATGCTCAAGCCACCTCTGAGATATGACTCCACTGAGATCCTCTGCCTCCTTTTCCACAAATGCCGATTCCACTAAGTTCCTCTGCTTCCTATTCCCCCAAATCCACCTCTGAGGTATGACAATGCTGAGTTCGTCTGCCTCATTTTCACCAAATGTAACCAGGTAAGTGTGACTCCACTGAGTTCCTCTGCCTCCTTTTAAGAATCGCTACCTCAGAGGCATGGCTTTGCTGAGTTTCTCTCTCTATTGTGCTTGCCGGCTGTGGAGTTCCAGAGCTGGCCTCACTCACCCGGCGCTGCCCCACCATGACCAGGCCAGCCCCGACCTCCCTCGTAGTGGCAGGGCTCCATCTCTGATGCCGCACTTCCTCTTTGCGGCCCAGAGCTGCCACTTATACCACCACTGTCTGGCCTCCGCCAGCACTTCCTTAGGCACACGCTCATGCCTCTCTGCAGTATTTAAAGGGCCCGCACTGAGAAAACCCCCGCAGCCCTCACCGATTACGTCAATGTCCCAGGACTATTAAAGCCTGTCCCTGCCTTCAGTTCTTGTCTCAGCAACAGGTCGAGCTCCTTATGGGTAGCTAGTTGCCTGACTCCATGTTCCTGACTCCGTGTTCCTTGTCTTGTCTTCCTCTGGATTGCTCCTTTGGCCTTGACCTCAGACCATTCTTGGATTTCACTGGATCACCTCCTGCCTTGACTCTTGGTACTTTTTCTGGACTTCACTGTTGGCTGCCTTTCCCAACCCTAGGAATGACTTGACTCTGCTCATGCTTACTGTCTTTCATGGGATTCTTCACTTTCGGAGACCTGCGCCTAAGTCCAGCTGGCCCCGGTATCCATGGTTTCAACCTTCAGGGAATGAGGGCTGGTATTGGTGAAGATCCTGTTGGGTCTCTGCACCAGGCAACTCTGCCAGTCGATGACGAGGACTTGCAGGGCTCCTGCCTGCAGGTATCATCAACCTTGTCTTGGCCCAAGGGTCCACACCAATATCAGTCTCTTTTTTACAAATGCTACCTCAGAGACATGACTCTGCTGAGTTCCTCTGCCTCCTTTTAACAAATGCTACCTCCAGGACATGATTCTACTGTCTCCTTTTAACAAAAGCAATCTCTGAGGCATGACTTCGCTGAGCTCTTCTGCCTCCTTTTCCCAGATGCTACCACTGAGGCACAACTCCACTGACTTCCCCAGCCTGCTTAACCCCAAACAGTTGTTGAGACAAAGCAGGCAGGGGAGGTCAGAATAATCAGGCCTTAGTGTGGTGTTTGACAAACCCCACAGGGCATGAGTACACTGAGATCCTCTAACACTTATACGAAAGAGCAACACTTAAGAATATCTTAACCTTTATCATCCTGCTTCTTCCAACCCCAACCACTGAGGCCTGTCACTTACAGGTATGGCATGACATGTTCCAACCATTACCAATGAGGCGTGTTACTTAGAAGTATGGCATGCCTTGTTCTAACCTTTACCAATGAGACCTGCCACTTACAGCAGCTACGGCATGCCATGTACTAACCCTTGCCAATGAGGCCTTTCATTAACATCTATTGCATGCCATATCCCATCCATTAACACTGAGGCCTGTCACCTACAGATATGGCATGCCATGTTCCAACCATTACCAATGACGCCTGTCACTTACAGCAGCTAAAGCATGCCATGTTCCTACCCTTGCCAATGAGGCCTGTCATTTACAGCTACAGAATGCCATATTCCAACCAATAACACTGAGGCCTGTCACTTAACTACCTACTACCTAGCCTTGATGTGTGTGGCTTACTCTGAGATACAAACATATCCTACTGGACTGGTGGATCAGCTAGGTGCATTCATACTTTGTCAGGAAGAGTCATCTGCTTTCTTTATGGTTGTCTGCATTCTCCAGCGGAATAACTGGTATCTCCCATGCCCCTCTGCCTTAATGCTGTGCCCTCACCCTACACCTTCAGATCCTTGTGCCGCTTAGCCTTGCTGCCATATATTCATAACTTCATTCTGCCTGTATCTTCCTGGCATACTCCAGCTCTTACACTTTGCGGACTTCTTGCCAATCTGAGATGCTGCTGTGTACCTCTCCCATGCTTTTGAATTCTTTATCTTGATACCACTCTTTCTGATTCTTAGTCCCATTATCTGTACCTTGAGATTTTTTTCTGCCATACTTTCTGCTTCATTTCCCCTTCATGTTGCCTTAGGGTCCTGATGCCACTTTTGGTGTCACTTTGCCTCTCGTGCTGCCATCAACTGTTCATGACACTATTGTTGTGCAGCCATCCTCTTTCTAAATCTTGAGGTGTTCTTCCTCCTCTTACTGCTTCTTTGCTTCACTTACATTGCATTAGACAACTCCTGCCAATCCTGTAATCAATGCACCCATTTGCAGAGCCTTAGGCTACTTTATGCCACTTTTTTGATGCCACTTTGCAATTTTGTAAAGTACTGTGCAGTTCATTCCCCCTTTTGATGATTTTTTTCTCCCAAGTTTCATTACAATTGGTATAAAATTCACTATTCTAGAGCCTATTATAGACTGTAATAATTTCTCCCATATGTTTTAATGGAAAACAAATGGAACTAATGAAACAAATAAACACACTTTATTTTTCATATTGAAACTAATGAAATGAATATGAGTCCTAATGAAACGAATGAACAAACCGAAACACATTTTTTTTGGTCTACACATCCCTACTTTGCCTACTTTAAATGTCATCTGCCATTTCGATATCCAGTTCCTCAGTCATACAGGGAACTTCTACAGTTGCTCACAATCTGCTTGTGTTTTAACTTTGAATATTTTAGTGTGCAGATTTGATCACCTCACTTGCTGTTCCCTTTTCCAGATCATTTCTGAAAATGTTAAAAGGTGCAGGTGCCAGAATCAATCCCTATGGGGCTCAACTAAAGACCTTTCTCCAGTTGGAATACTGATCATTTAGTCCTACCCTCTGTTTCCATTCTTTTAACCAGCTGTCAATCCATAATAGAACGTAGCCTCCTGTCCCATAACTTTGTAATTTCCTGAGGAGTCTCTCATAAGAACTTCATCAAAATCCTTATGAAAATCCACATACACTAAATCGACTAGATCACTTTTACCCACATGTTTATTTACTGCTTCAAAGAATTATTTTCTATAAATATTTATAATTACATTATAAAAACTCATGCACCAGAAATGCAACACCATATGCAAAGAAAATAAATAAAAAAGGAGAAAAAAATACAACAATCAAAACAAGGAAACCATTTTACATGTGCAAAACATAGTCCACTAGTAGAGGGGATCCAAATACACAGGAAGAAATGCAAACCATAAATGCTATTGATATCACTAACTAGCTGAAATGATTTTGATGAGCACACTATACTAGGTCATAATTCTTAGTTGGAAGGAGTTCAAGTGATCTTCCTAGGTTTACAACTAAGAAGGGAAATGGGTAGATCGAGATCTACAAAAGTAAATCTATTCTCCAAATATCTCACAATGCATATTTAAGAAAGAAAGTAGCTCCAACATCAAAACCTGTTGACACAGAGCAATTAATCTTTTCCTAGTTGCTTGTATAGCTTTAGATACGTCAGGAAAAATCCTAACCAGTGGTTTCAAAAATAGGCATATTTCTTTCTTGAAGAAAGTTTGAAGAATCAAATTCCTCTCCAAGTCCATGGGCAGGAAGAAAACCAGAGCTGCTCTAGTCTTCATCTCATCTACTGTTATTGCATGATAATTGGTTAAATTTCAGGCAGTTGGTGTCAGAACATCAAAGCTCTCCTCATTTTCCTGTAGCAATTTATTTTCAAACACATCTACATAAAATACATGAGAACTCGGTGGAATCATATCAGGGAAAAACTTAAAAATTTCCAGAAAATATTTCTTCAACACCTCATATGAAGATAACAATTTAGACTGAGGAAAATTAATTATATGCAAATTCTTATATATAATAATTTCTTCTAGAGAATCTGCCTTCTCAAAGAGGTAACATATAATTTTAATACTGTGTGTCCTCAGTCTTGGATTTACATTCTGCTAAAGCATCTTCAAGTTCTGAAAACTTTCATAACAGAGTAATTGTTCCAACTAGAACAAATTCAGTCCCTGTAACAAAGCCATCTCAGAGGCTGCTGGGTTGACACTGATGAAACTGAGTCTATAAAGGGCCTGGGGGTGGAGTTCACAGCTTTCAGATTCCTCAGAGAGAAGAGAACCCCAACATCTTCCTCAGAGGTCTCCGTTGTGCTCTTCCTAGACTTGCCAATCTTCCTTCACATTGGGTGAATGCCCCAAGAAATGGGTAGTGCCCCGATGAATCTTCATGAGAAGATTCCCCTCCAGCAGCCCCCCAGAATGGCACACTAGAGAGGCAGGAGCACTGTGAAAACACAGAAGCGGCAGCAGTTCATGGCTACCAGAACTGAGGAAAATCAGGGACGCCAACCTTTCTCCCTCACATGGTACCTCCCCACTGCTGCAGAAGTCTCAGTAGAAGCTTCTATCAATCAAACAGGTAAGGATTCAGAGAGGAGGGGAAACACCCTGCCCTTCTTTTCTTTGGCATTTTGCTCCAAAGTTAGCACCATGTGAAAATATCTAGAGGAAATCTCGTGCTCTTCAAAGCCATTGCAACCAGCTATGCTACCATCTTGGACATATGGTAGTTTCCTTCAAAGAAGTCTAATAAATTAGTAAAGCACAGCCTCCATTTCCTATATCCATGCTGCCTCTTCCCCATTAAACAGTGTTTATATGAATGATCATTAATTCCATTTTTAGAAATAGCTTCCACCCAGCACTGACTTGCTGGTCTATAGTTGCTTTGATTGTCTCTGGATTCCTTTTTGAAAACTGAAATTATATTGCCTACCCTCCAGCCTTCAGCTACAGAAGCAGATTGGAATGATAAACTACAGATTAGCAGTAGTAGGTCTGCAATTTCATACTGGAGTTTCTTTAGAACCTGGGGTGCATGCCAACAGGAAATGTGCTACTATTTAGTTTGTGAGTTTCCTCTAGCATCTCAAGACTCACAGTGATTTCTTTCATTTCCTCTGCATCATCACCTATGAAGAATGGTTTCAGCATGGATATCTCCCCAACATCTACCACAGTAAATTCCAGAGCAAAGAATTCATTTAATTTTTCTGTTATAGCCTTATCCCCTCTGCGAGCCCCTTTTACCACCTGCTCATCTAATGGCTCAGATGACTCCCTGCAGGCTTCTTATTTTTAATGTACTTGAAAACGTTTTTATTATTAGCTTTTGCCTCTTTGGAAAGTCTCTCCTCATACTCTCTCTTGGCCTGCTTTATTAATGTTTTACATTGCTAGCACTTATGTGCCTTCTTATTTTCCTCTTTAGGTTCTTCATTCTATTTTTTAAAGGATGCCCTTTTGACTTTAATAGGTTCTTTCATAACACCATTTAGACACTGTGGCAAACACTCCTTTATTCAACCTATTTAAATCTGTGGAATACATTTTCTCTGGGCTTCTAATATGAGCAAAGAATTGTGATGGCTGAATTTGTCCACTTGAATACATAGAATTAAGGGTCAACATACAAGTTGTATGTGATACTACCTTTAACCCATTTAATTGCTCCTTTTAGTTTCCTTTTAATTAGTTTCCTCATTTTATCAGTCACCCTTTTAAAGGTATATGTTAGTGCAGTAGTTTTATTTATTATTCTCCCTCCAGTGATGACCTCAATTTTGACTGCATTATGATCACTATTGCCAAGAAGTTCTTCCACCTTTTACCCCTGGGACCAGATCCTGCATTCCACTGAGTACTAGGTCTAAAGGAGTCTACTTCTAGTCTGTTCTAGGTCCTGAAGCAGCCGTTTATGTTATCTAGGAATGTAATCTCCTTTGCATGCTCTGATGAGATGTTGGGATAACTGAAAGCTCCCATTATTACTGTGTAATCTCTGTTAGTATTTCATTATCTGTTTCATCACCCTGCTTGAGTGGACAGTAGTAAAACTCCACTGCTATACTCCTCCATGGAATTGCAGACTCTTTGTCTTAATTGATTCTAATGAATCCTCATGCTATGTATAATATATTGAAGGTGTAAATTCACCATTAACAGAATATACACAATTAGTGATGCTAAGTTACTTAATACAAAAATTTATAAATCATTGTGCAAAAAATTGCAGAACAGGATAAGAGGGAGTGAGAGCTGGAACATTCATATGACAGAAGGGGACCAGCACTCTTATGGTGACCTTAAGCTAATCATTATATTCCATGATATACCCTCGCCCTATTGAATCCTCCACATATAGTGCCACACCCCTTCACTTCTGTCTGCTCTATCATTGTCCCATTGCTTCTCCTTTTTCTACTATGTCTCTGCAATACCAATAATGTCAATATCTTCATCCAGTGCCATACACTCTGACTCTCCCATCTCAATTTTTGGACTTCAGGTATTGGCATTCAGACAAATGCATTATTTTTATTATTATTCCTTTTCATGATATGTTACTAGCAGCTGATTCAGAGTGGCAAAGTGGCACAATCTTGTTTTTTACAGCTTAGATAGATTCACAATCTGCAGCCTTTGGAAAACCTAGCAACTTTTATTCACACTACAATTACCAGGCATCAGCTTGAATCATTGTAATGCCTTGTGTGCTGTTGTGAAGAAAGAACAATTCCATATAGATAGCCACTTATTCAAAATACACTCAAAATGAATTCTTCAGCAGCTGAAGCCCAGGGATCATATATCTCCTGTTTCAAAGTCATTACAAAGGTTTTAAGATCCTTAATTTAGTTTTTAAAGCTTGACATGGATTGGCTACACAGTACTTAGCAGAATGGCTAGTCACATTCCAGAAAGAGCTCTTCGCTTAAGGAGGCAAAATTGATTGAGACAGAAAAAAAAGCATTTTTATATAGGGAGTGGGACACAGTCTCATGGATATCCAGTGATATTTAAAATTTTATTTTATTTAAATACTTTTGATATACCGATACTCAAGACTGGTGTCTTATCGTACCGGTTTACATTGAAACAAGGGGTAACCAATTAACTATGAAAATAAAGTTACAAAGAACAAGGGGTTTACAGGATGGGAGAGTAGAGAGCGAAAGCACACAATTAGTATAATAAGTTATAAATAACTAAGTTTAAAATAACGGAGTTTAACATATAAACGAATGATATCCAGACAATAACTGAATATCAAAGTTTACATAAGCATAGTAAAATGGGGTTCTTTTCTTTAGCCTTTGAATAATAAGCCCTGGAAGTTGGAAGTTGAGGCTTTACCTATGCTGTTCTGATTTAAGCTCTTCTAGAATTTGAGACAGTTATGAGTGTTTGGAAGAGACAGAACTATTTTTTCTTATGTTATCCATTTACTATCCTATGCTGCTTAAATATTGTCATGGTCTAAAACACAGTCAGGCCGATGCAATAGCAAGCACAAAAAAAAATGTGCATCCAAACTAGGCATTCATTTTTTCAATGCACGCACATCCCCCTTTCCTGGACACCTGATGCAGTACGCAAATGAGTTGCTGGCCTAAAAAGGATGTGCTAGGGATAAATTGTGCGTCTCTAACACGTCCATGGGATCGGATGCCCAGGACATGTGGCTGTGTGCTGGTTGGGAAAACGGACACTCACAAATTGAAAATCCATTTTCCTAACCTGACTGCCGTCAAGATTATTTGCTCCTGCTCCTTTCTGTGGTTCCTCCTACTTGGTATCAGGATGATACCAAGTAGGAGGAACCACAGAAAAGCAGTATTGTTTTGCTTTTTGGTGGCAATTTCAGGAGCATGAATTTAACACATCTCTGGGCTGGCATTAAGTGCCTGATTTTTAAAAACATTTACATGCGTAAAACTGGGTTTTATTCAAGTATTTGTACTTTACTTGAGTAAGTGGGTTTTTGAAAATTGCTACAGTATATGCCATTGAATTGTCTATAGGACTTTTGTCACGTAAGTGCACCTTACTGGAGTAAATGGCTTTTGAAAATTGCTACGATAGTAATTACATTTACTTTTGTAAATCCTTTTGAAAATTTACTCCTAAGTTTTGCATGTTAAAATGTACATGTTGGGCGCACAATGATTTTTTGCATTGGGGTTAATTAGCAAATAGCCTCATCTACATGGCATTTACATGTGATGAACACTGTTAGCTATGTGCTGGTTTGGATGCGTGAATCCATTGTTACATGGGGAGTTACTATAGTTTGTCCAAGCCCTGGCAAGCTGGGTGCCAGGCTTAATGCATTGTTTTGCATCAGCCTGAGTTTGGGCTTTGGGACTTGGTTCTTCTCTCAGTTGATGTCTCTCTCTGGATCCTGCTGTGGCACAGTAAAGCCCGTCTCCAGGTCCTCCACACTGAGTTCTGTTTGCTGTAAGAGGTTTATAAACCCCTCTCCCTCTTCTATATCTGTTTTTGCTACCTCTCTGCCTTTTTTCTCCTTTGTCCCTTCCCCAGTCCCTGTTTTATGTACTTTCCACCTTTAGTTCGGATGTAAACCGGTTTGATGTAACCAAGAATGCCAGTATAAAAAAAAAAAGTATTAAATAAATAAATAAACATCGCCTGTGGCTCCAGAGAGATTGGAGTTCCACCCAGAGTCCCCTTGGCCCTAGGGAAGCTGGAAAATGTAGTTCTTTTGTGTTGCTGCTCTGCTTTGGATTTCTCTTTTTCAGACTGATCCCATGTCACTGAGGGGTTTTTTAACCTGAGGCAAGTGGACCACTGCATCACAAGATATACATCTATAATTTAATGCTTGTCTTTCATAGTATGCTTACGAATTCTGTTATATATGTTGTGAAGATTTTTTAATTTTTGTTTGTTGTAAACCTGCCTGGAGTCTATTTAGAACATAAGAAGTTAAGAAGTGCCAGGCTGGGTCAGACCAAGGTCCATCGAGCTCAGCGTCCTGTCTCCATCAGTGCCCAATCCAGGGCACAAGCACCCAGCAGATCCCATAAAGCAGATCTGATTCCTATTACTCACTCCCAGGGACAGCGATGGCTTTCCTTAGTCTCCCTGGCTAATAATGTGCTATGGACTTTTCCTCCAGGAACTTGTCCAATCCTCTTATAAACCCCGCTATGCTCATCGCCTTGATCATGTCCTCTGGCAGTGGATTCCACAGCCTGATAGTTCACAGAGTGACAAAGTACCTTAAGAACATTAAATTTGCCATAGTGAGTCAGACAGTCCCGGTGCTTCCATTAGGTGAACTAGGCATTTGCCCAGAGCGCCAAAATTTGGAGGGCAGCAAAATCCTGCCAGTGCAAAGCCCAGAGGTGTGATGAGCCAGAGCCCTATCACTGGTTAGAGGAAGTGCTATGTTAGAGCTGCTGCCAGTAGAAAATTTGGAGGAGGGGGCTACAAGTCTGAATATTCACCTCTAGTACCATATAATCTTGCACCAGCCCTGGAGTCAGATCAAAGGTCCATCAAGCTCAGTATTCTGTTTCCAATCCAAGTCACAAGTACCTGGCAAGACCCCAAAACATCAATAGATTCCATGCTGCTTATCCCAGGAATAAGCAGTGGATTTTCTTAAGCCCATCTTAATAATGGTATGTGTCTAAACCTTTTTTAAACCCAGCTACACTAATAGCTTTCTCCCCATCCTCCAACAGTAAACTTCAGAGTTTATATGTTGAGTACAAAAATATTTTCTCCTGTTTGTCTTAAACAGATCACCTAGTAATTTCATTATGTGTCCTCTAGTCTTTGTAATTTTTGAAAGAGTAAACAACTAATTTGCGTTTACCCCTTCCAATCCACTCATTATTTTAAAGACCTCTGTCATATCCCCCCTCAGCCGTCTCTTCTCCAAGCTGAAGAGTCCTAAGCTCTTAAGCCTTTCTTCATAGGGGCGCTGTTCCATCCCCTTTATCATCTTGGTTGCACTTCTCTGTAGCTTTTCTATTTCTGCTATATCTTTCTTGAGAAGTGATGACCAGAACTGCATGTAATACTTAAGATGAGGTTGCACCATGGAGTGATGCAAAGGCATTATGATATTCTCTGTTTTATTCTCCATTCCTTTCCTAATAATCCCTAGCATTCTATTTGCTTTCTTGGCTGCTGCTGCACACTGAGCAGAAGATTTCAATGTATTATCAATGATGACACCTAAATCCTTTTCCTGATTGAAGACTCCTAATGTTGATTCTTACATTTTGTAGCTAGAATTTGGGTTTCTCTTCCCTAAGTGCATCATTTGGCATTTGTCCACATTAAATTTCATTTGCCATTTGCATGCCCAGTCTCCCAGGTTTACAAGGTCCTCTTGCAATTTCTCACAATCTTCTTGTGATTTAACAACTTTGAATAATTTTGTGTCGTCTGCAAATTTGATCACCTCACTTGTTGTTCCCTTTTCCAGGTCATTTATAAATATATTAAAAAGCAGTGATCCCAGAACAGATCCCTGGGGCACTCCACTATTCATCCTTTTCCATTGGGAAAATTTACCATTTAACCCTTCTCTCTGTTTTCTATCTTTTAACCAGAGGACAATCCATAATAGGACACTGCCACCTATCCCATGACTTTCTAATTTCCTAAGTCTCTCATGAGTGACTTTGTCAAATGCTTTCAGGAAATCCAGATACACTATATCAACTGGCTCACCTTTATCCACTTGTTTGTTTCCACCCTCAAAAAATGTAGCAATTGGTGAAGCAAGAATTCCCTTTGCTAAATCCATTCTGGCTTTGTCCCATTAAACTATGCTTATCTATGTGTTCAGCAGTTTTGTTCTTTATGATAGTTTCTACCATTTTGCTTGGTACAGATGTCATATTCACTGGTCTGTAATTTCCTGGATCATCACTGGATCCCTTTTTGAAAACTGGTGTTACATTGGCAACTCTCCAGTCTTCAGGTACCATAGATGTTGTTATTGATAGTTTACAAATTTCCAATAGCAGGTCTGCAATTTCATTTCTCAGTTCTTTCAGCACTCTGGGATGTACACCATCTGCTCTAGGTGATTTGTTACTCTTTATTTTGTCAATTTGCCCTAGTACATCCTCCAGTTTCACTGAGATTAGCTTCCGTTTCTCTGAATCATTCTGGCTAGGTGGATGGTAAAATACCCCCACTGTTATTTTATTCACCTTTTCACCTGGATTTTCTATCCATAAAAATTCAACATTACATTTTGTTTTCTGCAGAACTTTTATCCTGTTTGTCTCAATGCACTCTTTAACATACATTGCCACCCCTTCACCAATTTGATCCATCCTATCATTTCGATATAATTTGTAGCCTGGTATCACAGGGTCCCATTGGTTATGCTCCTTCTACCAGGTCTCTTCATCCAGTGCTGTACACTCTAACTCTCCCATCTTATTTTATAGACTTCTAGCATTTGTATTCAGACATTTCAAAGTTTGTTGTTTGTATTAACAACCTGCTCATCAGTTGACAGGGTAATTTGGAATCTTTCTTCTCTGTTTGCTCTTTACCTAAAGCATATGGGCTTTTTTTTTTTTTTTTTTTTAGCATTTATTGTAACCTCTTTACTGGGATGCCCTAAATTCCCTGTTCTATTACTATCCTTCAAAGATGCATCACTCTGAACCATGCACTTCTTTATTTACCTGTTCCACGCCAGTCATGATGTTATAAATTTCCATCATGTCCTTCCCCAGCTGTTTCTTTTCCAAGCTGAAGAGTCCTAACCTCTGGAGCCACTATCATAGAAGAGATATTCCTTTCCTCATTTGTTACCTCCTCTGCACCTTTTCTAGTTCTGCTCTGTCTTTCTTGAGATGGGGGTGACCAGAACTGTGCACAACACTCACGAAGTGGTCACACTGTGGCTCAATATAGAGGCAATGCGATATAGTCTAGTTTATTCTCCATTACTTTTCTGATCATTCCTAATATTCTATTTGCTTTTTTCACAGCCATTATGCACTGCTCCAAGGATTTCAATGTCTTGTCCATAGTGACTCCAAGATCTTTTCCCCGGGTAATGACTCTCAATATAGAACCCAGCATTGTTTACCTGTAGCTGGGATTATTTTTCCCAATGTGCATCACTCTCCACCTTTTTACATTAATTCTCATCTGCCATTCAGTTGCCCAGTCTCCAAGTCTCACAAGGTCTTTCAGTAGTTCCTCATAATCTGCTTCTCTTAACAACTTTGAATAATTTTGTATGATCCACATATTTGATCACCTCACTCGTCATTCCCTTTTCCAGATCATTTATGAAAACGTTAAACAGTACAGGTCCCAGTACCAATCCCTGTGGTACTCCATTAATGACCTTTCTTCATTTGTAAAACTGACCATTTAGTCCTCCCCTCTGTTTCTGGCTTTTTAATCTGTTAGCAGAGTACAATAGGACACTGCCTCCAGTCCCATGACTTTATTATTTCCTGAGGAGTTTCTCCTGGGGGACTTTGTCAAATGCCTTCTGAATATACAAACACAGCTGGCTTACCTTTATCCAAATGCTTATTTACATCATCTAAAAATTGCTAATACAAGATTTTATTTTGCTAAAACCATGTTGACTCTTCCCCATCAAGCCATATATATATATATATATATATATATTAGAGATGTGTATCGTGTGATCGATCGTCTTAACGATCGATTTCAGCTTGGGGGGGGAGGGAATCGGATCATCGCGGTTTTGTTTTTTAAAATATCGCGTAAATCGGGGGAGGGCGGGAAAACCGGCACACTAAAACATCCCTAAAACCCACCCCGACCCTTTAAAATAAATCCCCCACCCTCCCGAACCCCCCCAAAATGTCTTAAATTACCTGGGGTCCAGTGGGGGGGGTCCCGTTGTGATCTTCCACTCTCGGGCCACGAGTGCGTTGATAGAAAATGGCGCCGGCGCTACCTTTCCCTGTCATATGACAGGACAAAGGTTGCGCCGGCGCCATTTTGGTTCCTGTCCCCGACGTCACGAGCGTAGAAGATCACTCCCGGACCCCCGCTGGACCCCCAGGGACTTTTGGCCAGCTTGGGGGGGGCCTCCTGACCCCCACAAGACTTGCCAAAAGTCCAGCGGGGGTCCGGGAACGACCTCCTGCACTCGAATCGTGTTGCCGTAATGAAAAATGGCGCTGGCCATGCCGTACGGCAATATGGCCATATGGCCGGCGCCATTTTCATTTTCCATTTTGCAAAATAGTGCCGGCCATATGGCCAAATTGCCGTACGGCAAAATGGCACCGGCTGTGCGGCCGGCGCCATTTTTCATTACGGAAACACGATTCGAGTGCAGGAGGTCGTTCCCGGACCCCCGCTGGACTTTTGGCAAGTCTTGTGGGGGTCAGGAGGCCCCCCCAAGCTGGCCAAAAGTCCCTGGGGGTCCAGGGGGGGTCCGGGAGCGATCTTCTACGCTCGTGACGTCGGGGACAGGAAACAAAATGGCGCCGGCGCCATTTTCTATCAAAGCACTCGTGGCCCGAGAATGGAAGATCACAACGGGACCCCCCCACTGGACCCCAGGTAATTTAAGACAATTTGGGGGGGTTCGGGAGGGTGGGGGATTTATTTTAAAGGGTCAGGGTGGGTTTTAGGGATGTTTTAGTGTGCCATTTTCCTGCCCTCCCCCTCCCCTCCCCTTCCCCCGATTTACGATTTTTGACGATAAATCGGGGGAATTCCTATTAAATATCGCCTCTAATGATTTTTGACAATTTAAAATATATTGGACGATATTTTAAATCGTCAAAAAACGATTCACATGTTGCGATCCCCCCTGTTGCTGCGCTACAGGAGGTATCTTACCTTCCCTCCGGAGGCCGCTTCGAAGCCAGGGCCTCGCCTGTACACCATCCAGGACTTGCTCCAGGGCCTGGGAGGCCTAGCTGTTCCTGAGGCCTGCCTGTGGCTTGCTCGGCTGTTTGGACTTCCTGTTTGGCGACGCCCTTCTCCCTAGGGGCTGGCCCGCAGCTCTCTACCCCAGTTATAGGGCCAGCGAGGGGCAGTCCTGGCAAACTCCTCCCAGGGAGTTGCCTACAACCTCCAGTATATAAGGACTCTCTTGTCACTTGCAACTTGCCTTCGGATTGAGTACTACAGTCGTCTGTACCTTCTCCTCGATCCAGGTCATCCGTGGTCTTGCTTGTGTTGATGGTGCCTTGTCCTGTCTCTGTCCGGATGTCTGCTACCTGATGTTACCTGATGTCTGCCTTGACGTGTTCCCTGATGTCTGTTCCTGATCCTTTGCTTGATCCAGTTCCTGCTTTTCCCTGATGTTCCTGCCTAGAGCTGCCTGGAGTGCAGCGTACCTGCCTGGAGTGCTGTCATCTTCTGCTTTGTCTTCCTAGTGCTCTCCCGCTCTCAGCGTGGTCCGCGACCAGCCTTCCTGGGTTGAGTAGGGTGCGTATGGGACGGGGTGGTCCGCGACTCAGTCCCGTGGGTGGGCTGAGTAGGGCGCCCTGAGGGACAGTGCCCATGTCTCTTTCCAGCCCTTGCCTTTGATGTCTCTGCACCAGCCCTTGCTTTTGATGTCTCTGCACCAGTCCTTGCCTCGATGTCTCTGCACCCGCCTTGTCTAAGATGTCTTCAGTGTAAAGGACTCTGTCTGCCCTCGCCTCTGTCCGGCCTGCTGCCCATTGCCGTACCCAGTGGCAGGTCCGAAAGGGCCGGGAACAGTCGGAGGACCGTTCATCAATCAACTTCCCAGTGTTGGTTGCCATGGGCGTGCAGGTCCAGCTGAGGGTCAGACTCCACTCCTTACTCCCTGCTTTTGTACCCGCCTGGCTCACCATGCCTGCCCAGCTCACCTCCCATGGTGTGGCTTGGGGCTCCCTAAGTCTTGCCGTGGCCCAAGGGCTCACCACCCGCTTGAGACGACCGTGCGCGCTCGTAACAGAACATCCCTAATATATATATATATATATAAGACCAATGATTTTGTTTTTAAGAATGACTTCTACCATTTTGCCTGGCTCTGATGTTAAGCTCACCAGTCAATAGTTTCCCACATCACCCCTGGAGCCCTATTTACAAATCATCAACACATTGGCTATCTTACAATCTTCAGGAATTGTGCCTGTTTTAAATTAATGGCTACAGATTTCTAGTAACAGGTTTGCAATTTCATGTTTTATTTCTTTTAGAACTCTGTGTTGGATGCCATCTCCTGGTGATTTGTTACTCTTTAGTTTGTCAATCTGATCCATTAATTCCTCCACTATGCCAGAAATTTGTTTTTTCTGCTCAAAATCTCCACCATTAAAAAAATGTTTTCAGAGTAGGTATGCTCCCAGCATCCTCCTCTGTAAAGACAAAGGCAAAAAACTAATTCAGTTTTTCTGCTATTTCCTCATCCTCCCTGAGCACCCCTTTTGTTCCTTGATCATCTAGTAGCCCAAATGACTCGCTCATAGTCTTTTTGCTTCAAATGTACTAAAAAGAAGTTATTATTTTTTCCTCACTGGCAAGTTTTTCCTCAAAGTTTGTCTTGACCTGTCTACTGTTTTACATCTATCTTGCCAGTGCTTATATTCTTGCCTATTTTTTATTATTTGGGCCTGCTTTCCATTTTTTGAATGATTCCCTTTTAGTTTTCACTGCCTTCTTTACCTGATTAAACCATGTTGGCAGTCGTTTGGTCTCCCTTTGACTTATTTTAAAATACATAGAATACATTTTATCTAGGCTGCCAAAATGGTATTTTAAACATTGCCAATGCTTCATGCAAACTTTTACCCTTGCAACTGGTCTTACTTTAATTGGGTGGTACATAAACTGAATAAATAAGTAAATCCTTACTGTCAGGACACACTGAATTCTCTTTTGTAATGGTATCCTTTGTAGATATCTTATTTTGAACCATGTGCTCCTGAGTGACTCTCAGCTTTCCCCCATGATCTAGTTAAAAATGCTCAAGCTCCTTTTTAATTGATACTGGCAGCAGCTGGGTATATTTTAGTGAAGGTGTGGCCAGTCCCTCTGAAAAAGGCTTCTTCTTCTCCTCTAAAGGTTCTCTGGTGCTGAAGAATGTAAAGGCCTCTTCCCTATCCCTTTGTCACATGCAGGTGTCGAACTTCAGGAGTTCTGCTCGCCTACGGGGTCGGTTCTCCTCATGGAACGGTGAGCAGTTCTGAGACTCTGACCTGCAAGTTCTGCATTTTAGTTTCCTATCTTCTTCACCACCTCTTCAGCATTCACCTTTTCTTTCTCCCCACAAATTGCTTACCAGCTTCAAAGCTGTGCTCCTGCTTTGTTCCTGCTGGGGGAGAGGAGGGTTGGATCTGACCCAGCAAAGCAGAGAAGAGCTTCTCTGCTCCAGCTCTTCCCCCTCCTGTCTTTCCTCTTTCCCCCAGGATGGACTGGAGCAGAGAGAATAAGGGCTCTTTCTTCCCGTGCCTCAGTGACAGGAGAGGG
Organism: Rhinatrema bivittatum; assembly: GCF_901001135.1. Taxonomy (NCBI): domain Eukaryota; kingdom Metazoa; phylum Chordata; class Amphibia; order Gymnophiona; family Rhinatrematidae; genus Rhinatrema; species Rhinatrema bivittatum. The sequence continues at coordinate 142,100 of NW_021820702.1, forward strand.
GAGGCAGAGTTAGGGGGGCAAGGTGGTCCTGCTCTGCCTGCGGCAGCCTCACTTCACACCGACCCCCATCCTCCTCCTGGTTTCTCCATTGCAGGGGAGTTGCTGGAAGAGGAAGCAGAGCACTGAGGCCCAGAAGGGACTTTGATAACTCCCTTCATGACACATTACAATACTACCATAACAAAGTACCATTGAAAAGCAGTCTAAATGCATGCATGACTCTACACTGCCACTTACCGCCAAGCACTCTGCCAGCTTTCTTACATCACTTCTCATTCAGTCTGCGTCCTCGGGGGTGCCAACGCGCCTCAGATCACAGTGGGCTTTACGTGCCTTCCTATTTTTGTGCTAATGAGTGATGTTTGATTTTGCTCCTGCACTCTGGCTAGTTAAGGTTTTGAGGGTGTTGTGAATAACTGTTAGACGCCCTCATTAAGTGGCAGTGAAGTCTGCTCTGCAAGCTGAGAGAAGTTCTTTCTCTGTGAGAATCCTCCTGTGTTTATCTTGCCCTCTCCCTCGCACTTATTCTGGACGACCATAGAGAAATTCCTTCTCGTGAGGGGAGGAGAAGCAAAGAAGGCTGTGCCTTAGCCCTTCTGCTCTACTGTCCCTCATTCAGGAAGGATATGGAGGTGACAGCACCAATAGTGCCTAGGGGCAGTGAAATCCTAAATCTGTCACTGGTAGGAAGACCTGTATGAATGAATCAGTCTCTACTATATTACTACTTAACACTTCTATAGCGCTACTTGATGTATGCAGCACTGTACAAAAACATATATGAGACAGTCCCTGCTTCGTAGTGCTTACAGTCTAATCAAGACAAATATCTAGGGCAAAAGAGTCTTGGGAATTTCATTTATTAAGACAATGGTTAAAAATTAATGAACCTTTAAGCATGATACTCAGGGCCTAAGATATAAAAGTAGCCTCAGTAATGAAGGAGGGTTTTTAGATGGGATTTAAGGTGAGAGAGGGAGCAAGGCACAAAAGCTCAGGAAGTCAATTCCAAGCACACAGTACAGCAGGTCAGGAAGTCTATTCCAAGTTTATGGCAGAGCAGCTCAGGAAGTCCATTTTAAGTGTACAGTGCAGCAGCTCATGAAGTCTGTTCGAAGCATACAGTACAGCAGGTCAGGAAGTCAATTCCAAGTGTATGTTGCAGCAGTTGCAGAAGTCTATTCCAAGAGCATGGTGCAGAAGGTCAGGAAGTCAATTCCAAGCGCACGGTTTAGCAGCTCAGGAAGTCTATTCCAAGCACACGGTTTAGCAGCTCATGAAGGCTATTCCAAAAGCATGGAGCAGCAGTTCAGGAAGTCAATGCCAAGCATACAGTGCAGCAGCTAAGGAAGTCTATTCCAAGAGCATGGTGCAGCAGGTCAGGATGTCTATTCCAAACACAAGGTGCAGCAGATCAGGAAGTCTATTCCAAACACAGCACAGCATTCAGGTAGCCTATTCCAAAAACATGGTGTAGCAGCTGAGGAAGTCTGTTCCAATCACACAGTGCAGTAGCTGAGGAAGTCTATTCCAAGAGCATGGTGCAGCAGCTCAGGAAGTCAATTCCAAGCATACAGTGCAGTAGCTGAAGAAGTCTATTCCAAGAGCATGGTGCATCAGGTCAGGAAGTCTACTCCAAGAGCATGGTGCAACAGATCAGGAAGTCTATTCCAAGCACACGGTTTAGCAGCTCAGGAAGTATTCCAACTGCATGGAGCAGCAGCTCAGGAAGTCTATTCCAAGCGCATGGTTTAGCAGCTCAGGAAGGCTATTCCAAGAGCATGGAGCAGATGTTCAGGAAGTCAATTCCAAGCATACAGTGCAGCAGCTGAAGAAGTCTATTCCAAGAGCATGGTGCATCAGGTCAGGACATCTATTCCAAACACAAGGTGCAGCAGCTCAGGAAGCCTATTCCAGGCTCACAGTGCAGCAGCTCAGGAAGTCTATTCCAAACACAGCACAGCAGCTCAGGTAGCCTATTCCAAATACATGGTGCAGCAGCTGAGGAAGTCTGTTCCAAGCACACAGTGCAGTAGCTGAAGAAGACTATTCCAAGAGCATGGTGCAGCAGCTCAGGAAGTCTATTCCAAATGCATGGCAATGCAACTCAGAAAGTATTGCAAATGAATGGAGCAGCAGCTCAGGAAGACTATTCCAAGCACACAGTGCAGAAGCTAAGGAAGTGTATTCCAAAGGCACGGCAATGCAACTCAGGAAGTATTCCAACTGCATGGAGCAGCAGCTCAGGAAGTCTATTCCAAGCACACGGTTTAGCAGATCAAGAAGTCTACTCCAAGAGCATGGAGCAGCAGTTCAGGAAGTCAATTCCAAGCATACAATGCAGCAGCTGAAGAAGTCTATTCCAAGAGCATGATGCATCAGGTCAGGAAGTCTACTCCATGAGCATGGTGCAGCAGGTCAGGAAGTCTATTCCAGGCTCACAGTGCAGCAGCTCAGGAAGTCTATTCCAAACACAGCACAGCAGCTCAGGTAGCCTATTCCAAATACATGGTGAAGCAGCTGAGGAAGTCTATTCCAACTGCATGGAGCAGTAGCTCAGGAAATCTATTCCAAGCACACAGTGCAACAGTTCAGGAAGTCTATTCCAAGGGTGCAGCACAGCGATTTAGGAAATCTATTCCAAGTTCAAAGTGCAGCATCTCAGGAAGTCTATTACTAACACATGGCTCAGCAGCTCAGGAAGTCTATTCCAAGTGCAAAGCACAGCAGTTCAGGAAGTCTATTACAAGCACATAGTGCAACAGCTCAAGAAGTCTATTCCAAGCACCCAGCGCAGCAGCTCAGGAAGTCTATTACAAGCACATAGTGCAACAGCTCAAGAAGTCTATTCCAAGCACCCAGCGCAGCAGCTCAGGAAGTCTATTCCAAGCGCACAGCACAGCCAGGTGGAAAGCATGCTATCACAGATGTTGATACAATCTAACGCTTTGCTCTGGATTATTTATTTTCAGAGTTAGCTGCTTGTATGTTTGCTATAGTGTTGCAATCTGTACCAGAGTTTCTTGATGTAGTTATATAGTTAGACCTCGAGTTGCACCTTGTAATGTGATTTATGTGCTGCAGTTTTAAGTTGTTGACACCTTTCTTATTGTGAAGCTCCTGTTCTCCTCTATTTATTTGCTGATATTATTTGGGTGAATTGTGTATTGAGAAAGGTGAGTAGTAACTAGCAATCATGAATGAATAAAAGCATATAGTATTACTGAAAATGAGGGATAACCTGGCAGGGGTCATATCCTCCACGATCATAAGCAGCGCACAGCATGTTCCTTGTTATTTTCAAAAGCCACTCCATGCACAGTTTCCAGTCTATGATAACCATTTCCATCTTCTGAAGAACTGGGGAACTTAATCCTAGACCGAAACAAACACACATCATAAGTTTATAGGCTGTCAGTTATAGCCCCTTACTCCCAGCCAACACATTCCCAAAATTTGTAAGCCCTCAGTAAATGCTCTTCTCCTCCCACATAGTGTGCATGAGTGCGGCTTTGGTGAGATTACGCTTCACCCTTAAACAATTCCTGCTGCAATGTTCAAGCAAGCAGTTCCTTCACCTCCCGTAGCATCCTAGAATGAATTTCATGCGCTTTTCACTTGTGCATGGCCCAGTCCTGCTGTCCTCCTCCCATGTCCTTGGTGCTTCCTCCGTCGGCATGCTTCCAGTTCCTCCGTCGGCATGCTTCCAGTTCAAATGAGCACACTGGGCCAACTATTTCAGTGTATTGTCCATTATGACGCTTAGATCTTTTTCCTGGGTGGTAACCCCTAACGGGAAGATCGGTGAACTGGGCCTGCGCAGCCGGCGCTGAAAGCCCGTCGGGGTAAGGCCTCCTTGTTCCGCCTTCCCCAACCGGGCTCCCACGCCGGCCACCAGCCTTTTCTTACCCGGCCTAACTTACCTGATTGCCCGCAACGCGTCCCGCGATCCGGCCTGCTTCCTCCGTGAACCGGCCTCCTCAGACTGCAGGGCTGCGAGCCCCCACCCCCACCAGACCCGACGCACCGAGGCCCGCCCCGCCGGGCGCAGGGGGTGACGTCAGCGACCAGGGACCGGCAGGATTTAAAAGGACCTGCAGTCCCCGGCGTCTCCCTCTTTTCGACGGGAAGATCGGGTGAACTGGGCCTGCGCAGCCGGCGCTGAAAGCCCGTCGGGGTAAGGCCTCCTTGTTCCGCCTTCCCCAACCGGGCTCCCACGCCGGCCACCAGCCTTTTCTTACCCGGCCCTAACTTACCTGATTGCCCGCAACGCGTCCCGCGATCCGGCCTGCTTCCTCCGTGAACCGGCCTCCTCAGACTGCAGGGCTGCGAGCCCCCACCCCCACCAGACCCGACGCACCGAGGCCCGCCCCGCCGGGCGCAGGGGTGACGTCAGCGACCAGGGACCGGCAGGATTTAAAAGGACCTGCAGTCCCCGGCGTCTCCCTCTTTTCGACGGGAAGATCGGTGAACTGGGCCTGCGCAGCCGGCGCTGAAAGCCCGTCGGGGTAAGGCCTCCTTGTTCCGCCTTCCCCAACCGGGCTCCCACGCCGGCCACCAGCCTTTTCTTACCCGGCCTAACTTACCTGATTGCCCGCAACGCGTCCCGCGATCCGGCCTGCTTCCTCCGTGAACCGGCCTCCTCAGACTGCAGGGCTGCGAGCCCCCACCCCCACCAGACCCGACGCACCGAGGCCCGCCCCGCCGGGCGCAGGGGTGACGTCAGCGACCAGGGACCGGCAGGATTTAAAAGGACCTGCAGTCCCCGGCGTCTCCCTCTTTTCGACGGGAAGATCGGTGAACTGGGCCTGCGCAGCCGGCGCTGAAAGCCCGTCGGGGTAAGGCCTCCTTGTTCCGCCTTCCCCAACCGGGCTCCCACGCCGGCCACCAGCCTTTTCTTACCCGGCCTAACTTACCTGATTGCCCGCAACGCGTCCCGCGATCCGGCCTGCTTCCTCCGTGAACCGGCCTCCTCAGACTGCAGGGCTGCGAGCCCCCACCCCCACCAGACCCGACGCACCGAGGCCCGCCCCGCCGGGCGCAGGGGTGACGTCAGCGACCAGGGACCGGCAGGATTTAAAAGGACCTGCAGTCCCCGGCGTCTCCCTCTTTTCGACGGGAAGATCGGTGAACTGGGCCTGCGCAGCCGGCGCTGAAAGCCCGTCGGGGTAAGGCCTCCTTGTTCCGCCTTCCCCAACCGGGCTCCCACGCCGGCCACCAGCCTTTTCTTACCCGGCCTAACTTACCTGATTGCCCGCCACGCGTCCCGCGATCCGGCCTGCTTCCTCCGTGAACCGGCCTCCTCAGACTGCAGGGCTGCGAGCCCCCACCCCCACCAGACCCGACGCACCGAGGCCCGCCCCGCCGGGCGCAGGGGTGACGTCAGCGACCAGGGACCGGCAGGATTTAAAAGGACCTGCAGTCCACGGCGTCGCGCGCCGGGCGTCGCGCGCCGAAGGAGCGCGACAAAGGGGCCTGCCCCTTTGTGCGCCCCTTAGTGCAGACCTGAGTGCAGACATCTGGAGCATCACCATCCTACTAAAGCAACCATTGGACAATTGCAGTAAGTACAGAACAACTCACAACATCAACCCGTACTACTGCAAGCCTTCAGCAAGCATATTATATCTTCATCACCGCCAATCAGAATCTACACCCCAGGGTTATCATTATACTATCCTACCACCAATTCAAAGGACCTCATCTAAATTAAGCACAGCGAACCTAAACTATACTACTCACACAACCAAACATGACTTTATCAACTATTCCCATCATCCACAATTTCAGGAGATTCACAACAAAAAAACAAGCTACACCACAATCCTTACAAAAAAGACTCATTCCTATCATCATTTCACCCCTAAACCAACTACTCGGCCTCTCACTCTTCACCTTATCACTGTTGAACGCACAGTCTTTGACTAAGAAAACCCACCTACTGCATGACTACCTGCTAGAAACAAACACTGACCTTTTTGCAGTCACTGAAACATGGTTAAAACCAGAAGACATCGCCATTATCAACCAACTCCCTACGCACTCGCACAACATATTCTCTATTCCTAGACTCAAAAAACGAGGAGGCGGTCTCCTCCTTGCAGCAAGAAAATCATTGGGAATGGAGCTAAAAACTACTATATCATCACACTCCCTGGAATTCGCAGTATTTAAAGCTGCCCACATACAAATTGGTCTCATATACGCTACCCCAGGTTACCTAGAATCTGATCCTTCACCTTTGATTGAAAATATAACCAAGCACATTAATACTGACACACCAGCGATACTCCTGGGGGACTTTAATCTTCACGTGGATGTATCTCCGCTCTCTCCGAGCTGTGAAACATTCCTAAATACACTAAACTTCATGGGTTTTAAACAACTAATTAAAGATCCTACCCACAAAGCAGGCCATACGCTGGACCTCATTTTCATAAATCAGCAACTTTCTTCCTCCTCTCACCCCACATGCCTCACAATCCCTTGGTCGGACCATAAACTGATCAACACTGTACTAAAAATAAACCTACCTACTCCTCCAAAAAAGCTAAATAACACTATCCAATTCAGGAAAATATGCAGCCAGGAGACAATCAACAACAGCCTAACTACTGAACTTAACAATCTGGACCTCACAAACGCGGACTCAGCCATATTATCCTGGGACAACATCACCAAAAAAGTGGCCGATACTTCATGCCCAACTATCACCAAAGCTGCCCGAACAAATAAAGACAAAAAAACCCCCTGGTACACACCACAACTAAAATCCATAAAACAGGAGCTCAGAAAAAAAGAACTTCACTGGCGTAAAAATCCAACAGCTTCTAACCTCTCGACATTCAAGTCCACGATGCACCTATACAGAACATCCATCCTCCAAGCAAAAAGAGATTTCTACTCACAAAAAATACACCACTTCATCTTTGACCCCAGAGCGCTCTTCTCACTTATCTCATCCCTCACGAAACCGCCATCGACAGACATACCAGATGATAAAGCGGCAAGTAAAGCAGAAGAACTTGCAATTTACTTCAAGAATAAGATCCCAAACCTACTAATGCAGTCCAAGAACAACAACAATTTTACACCAGTCACACCACATATTACCTCCCCATCACAAAAGACATGCCTGAGAGAATTCGAAATGACTGCCTCTTTAGAGATAGAAAATATCCTAAAAAAAATCAAACCCTCCTCACATCCTCAGGATACCATTCCCATCAATCTCCTCATCTCATGCGCTAAAACCATATCCAAACCCATTGCACAAATCATCAACTGCTCCCTATCCCAAGGGCTAGTCCCAGACTCTCTCAAAATGGCAATCATAAAGCCACTCCTGAAAAAACCCAACCTCTCACCAGATATACCTTCCAACTTTCGCCCAATAGCTAATCTACCGTTCATCGCTAAAATCCTAGAACGAGTAGCAAACAAACAACTCACAGAATACCTAAATGATAACAACATTCTCTCTCCAGCCCAGTTTGGTTTCCGCCAATCTAGAAGCACAGAAACCCTCCTAATCTCCTTAACGGATTCCATATTACTGAATCTTGAAAAAAGATGTCCTTGTCTACTCATCTTACTAGACCTATCAGCAGCATTTGATACGGTCAATCATAACACATTAATAGATCGTCTGTCAGACATTGGAATTAGAGATACAGCTCTCAACTGGTTCAAATCGTTCCTTAAGAACAGACAATATAAAGTCAAGGTCAACAAGGAAGAATCTCAACCAATCACCTGCGACTTGGGAGTCCCTCAGGGATCATCACTCTCACCAACCTTATTCAATATATACCTCCTACCACTCTGCCAACTTCTGCTCAACCTCAAACTCATCCACTACTTATACGCAGACGATGTACAGATTCTAATCCCCATCACCGAATCACTCCAAAAAACTCTGGATTTCTGGAACACATGCCAACAAGCCATCAATAACTTACTCACAAGCCTAAATCTTATCCTCAATCAAAACAAAACAGAATACCTACTCATTTCTCAAGATGGAACCTACTCACTTCCCAGCACCAACTTATCCACCCAAATAACTTTTTCACCACAAGTCAGAAATCTAGGAGTTATACTTGATCACCAAATGAATTACAGAGCGCTCATCAATAACATAGTAAAGGACGGATTCTTCAAATTACAAGTCTTAAAAAGACTCAGACCACTACTCCATTTTCAAGATTTCCGATTGGTTCTACAAGCGATCATACTCACGAAAATAGATTACTGCAACTCTCTTCTAGTAGGCCTACCAGCAAACGCCTTAAAACCATTACAGATGTTGCAAAACGCTTCGGCAAGGATCCTAACCAAGACCAACAAAAGAGACCACATCTCACCCATTTTAAAAAGCCTACACTGGCTGCCCGTCAATTTCAGAATACTCTTCAAAGTGCTCTCATCAATACACAAAGCACTACACAACCTAGCCCCACTCATGCTCAAAACCCCTCTCCAACTCCACACCTCTACTAGACCAGTGAGACATGCCTACCGAAACAATCTCCAGATACCACCAATGAAATCAGCTTTAAGTAAAAGAGCATTCTCCACAGCTGGTCCGAAACTCTGGAATACGCTCCCGCCGGAACTCAAATCAGTGCAATGCCCCATTATTTTCAAAAAAAGGCTTAAAACTTGGCTCTTCCACCAAGCTTTTCCATAACATCAGACAGCGCAAGCTTCTCTGCCAAGGTCCCCCTTTAAATCATTTTCTATCAAACCATAAGAGAACTATATAAGAACATCAGCTATTGTCAACAACCTATAAGAGAACTACACAAGAACTAGACAAGTTCAATTCTAAAAACTCTTTGAACCCCTATTCAATACCCCATAGAACAACACAAAGAACTCCATAGATCATCACAAAGAATTCCCCAAAGAATTCTTCAACTTTAACTCCTTGGCAGCCCAAAAGTACAAAATGCAATTCCCAACCTCCTGACAGTCTTAAAAGCTATAATCAACCCCACACAGAAGTTATCTGCCTCTGCCTATATTAGGCTATGTATATTGTATTTCTTTGTTTAACCCCATATATTCATTTCCAAGTTATTCTTCCTGTTCTCTGTAAGACATTTGCTTGTCACTGTTATTGTTCAAAATGTAAACCGAATTGATCAATAATTCTGTTATTGGAAAGTCGGTATAGAAAAAACTTTAAATAAATAAATAAAATAAATGTCCGATCCACCATAAATACCAAAGTAAAACAATTATCTCAGGTTTCTGTTTTGCTCCTGTCCCCAGAAATAATGTTTTCCCTTCCGTCTGTAAAGTGACTCAGAAAAATTCTTGCCAGCCTTTATTAAGAACTTAAGGAGTGTCAGGCTGGGTCAGAGCAAGGTCCAGCATGTCCAACATCTTGTCTCTCGTAGTGGTCTCTCCAGGTTACAAGCAAGAGGCAGATGCCATAAACTAGCTCTAAATCCTGATACTCACTCCCAGGGATAAGCAGTGGCTTTTTTGGAGTCCACCTGGCTAATAATGTGTTAACGGACTTTTCCTGCAGGAACTTGCCCCAACCTCCTTTAAACCCTGCTGTGCCCGTCGCCTTGATCACGTCCTCTGGCAGCGGATTCCACAGCCGAGTGACAAAGTGCTTCCTGTGATTTGTTCTGAATCTGCTGGCTGTTAGCTTCATAGAGGGTCCCCTTGTTTTGATATTATTTGAAAGAGTAAATAAGCATCCTTTATTTACATGACCCACCCCACTCATGATTTTATAAACTTCTGTCCTGTCACCTCTCAGCCTTCTCTTTCCTAAGCTGAAGAGCCCTTACCTCTTTAGCCTTTTCTCATAGGGGAAGTGCTATATCTCCTTTCTCTTTAGTTTCACACTCCTCTTTACCATTTCTACTTCTGCTATGTCTTTCTTGAGATGGGGAAATCAGAATAGCACAGATTATTCAAGGTGCAGTTGCAATATGACTTGATACAGGTTCACTATTACATTTTCTATTTTATTCTCCATTACTTTTTGGATCATTCCTATCATTCTTTTTGATGTTTGTTAGCTGGAAACTGAGCTGAGGATTTCAATATATTGTCCAAAAGGACTAAAATACCCTTTTCCTGGGTAGTATTTCCAATGCACAACTCAGCACTATGGGTGGCCAGTGAATCAAGTCTGGGCTCCTGGGTGTGGATGGCAAGCTGGGAGAACTAAGGGCCACAACAGCCTTGTGGAAATCTGTGGGGGAGAGAGAGTGATGCAGTACTGAGGGGCTGTGAGTGAGCGGAATTGTGAGTGATGTAAATCTCAGAGAGTGAAGCGGTACAGTACTCAGGAACTGAGTATGAGGATAAATGTGAGTGATGTATGCATTGAATCTTAAATTGTATGTTGAGTGAAAATTTGCAGGCAGAGTGTTTAGTTATTAATGCTAGTAAAGCAATGCTGTAATAGTGGAAACCCTGGTTTAGCCTGTGAGTTAATAATATTGTTCATCACATGCTTCTGAGAACCCTAGAAATTAAAATAAACACTTTGGAGTGAGACTCTTTTTCATCAGGTGGAAAGGGTTCTGTTGGAGAGCTAGGGGTTAACATTCTCTGCCTGTCACTTATCTCCATGTGGAAAGGGGTGGCCTTGTAAGGGTGACATAGATAGGATGTAACTTGTACTAGTGAGTTCACGTTCCCATCTTCCTCCCTGTACAGAAGCGTGTGCCTGCGTGTATAACAATTATTAATTTTCTATCCTAGTCTCAAAAGTTAAGGATCCTTGCAGGTTGCTGTGTGAGATTTCAGAGTAATTTCTGATTTGCTGTAAGTTTTTTTCTGGAGGCATGGGGTTTCCTGCTGTACACATCCAGTTCTGACCATGAACGTGTAGATTGGGCCAGGCTGGTACAAGAGAAGATAAAAGTCTAACAGGTTTGAGTGCGAAATCTGTGAATCCTTGGAAGAAGGCTGGGTGCAGCCATGAGAGTCACAGAGCAGAAAGACGTGTCCAGCTTGGGACATGCCGCCCTGGCCTCTATGTCAGGTCCAGATCATCATCTGTCTGACCACTGTTTTATTTTTGTTTCACTCCACAGAGACTGGTGCTTAATGCTCAAACCTGCATCAGGCACGCTCTCAATTTATGAACCTTAATGTCATGCTCATCCGTTTATCTTGGGCAATGTAGAGATTTAGGAGCCCTGTTGGTGCTACAGAAGAGTGAATTCTTAGCAGATTCTGATACCAGCATAAGAATTACCCATCCATGTGAGCAGTGCTGCAAAGGGAAATAAGGAGATGAGAATTCTGTCAGTTCCCTTCCTGTAATATTATTTTACTGAAGGCCAGTCCATGCCCACTGACACTGCCCAGAGCCCTCATTGAAGGGCACTGGCCCACCATGGGAAGAAGCAGTGAGAGAGGCAATAGGCCCACCTGAGGGAGGTGAGAGGGATGAATCTTTGCTGGCCTGAACGGCTTCAGCAATGCTGTGTTCTTCAGTCCGCTTGCCCAAGGGGAGAGCCTGTCATCAGTGGTCCTCACCAACCCATGCTAAGCCACACCCACGGACACTATCCTGAATCCTCATTGAACAGCCCTGGGGAGGTCCTGAGTGGGCCTGCAGGGTTATAACATTATGTGCTACCATTCCATGCATACGTTAGTGGGAAGAGGGAGAAAGGGGTAGAAATGAAAGATATTTATAGCGGTGAAGAAAAGTGATAAAGGTGAACTTAAGGTAGTTAAGGAGATAACGATGTAAAGAACCACAGGATTCCCTACTAAAAGGAGTGAACCAGGTTTCTGGGGAGGTACAGGGAGATGAATAGTCAGAGGTTTGGTTTTTGCTCTCCCTTGTGGAAGAAGCAAACGGTGTGCTCTGGCTGTCGATAAAACGTTGCCACCATCTCAGTGCATGATTTTTTAGTTGGATTTCCTGAGTTAACCTTCAAAGGGCAGCATGTCCTATGCTGTTCTTAGTTCATTGTTTTCCAGGGTGAGGACTCTGGGTCTTTCTAAACTGAAACTGGAATGAGTATGGTGACAGAGGGCCATATCCCTGTATTTTTCTCCCTGTTTTGGTAATTGTGTTTAGTTTCCAACCTTCCTGCCTCTTATTGGGTTGTCTTTTTGAGTATGAATTCTCCTTTTTGTGTTACTGAGCATCCTAAGGCTTGGGGGCTCAGATGCTGCTGTTTTGAGGTCATGGTGGGGACAGTAAGGAGGAATGGTCTCATACGCATTTCCTGGAGAAGACGTTTGAGGTATGGTTTATGTGTTTCTTATGGACATCGATGGAAATCATCAGTGAATTGAGGTGAGATAAGGTGCCCATTAGGTGCCACAAAGTTGAGAGTATAGAGTAGAGAAGGCAACAGGAAAGGTATGAGATTTGGGACTTTCTTACATGCTAGAAATAAATTGGGATAAAATTTTCTTCCCAGTCCCATGGGAGATGTAATGAGTCAAATTACTCAAGCTTTTGGCTGTAGTAATAGGAGAACTGGTTGCTGGCCATGTTAGGTCACAAATTTATTAAATTTCATCTTGTGATAATCAGTTGGATGATTATTTTCAATCTGAGCTATAAATAGGCATCAATTCATTTTTAAAACCTAATCAGGAAAATTAAGTTGGAACCCACACAGTCTTCAGAATTATTATTGTTGGAATTCTTTGCTGGAGGATGTGGTGAAAGGTGTTAGTATAGCTGGGTTTAAAAATGGTTTGGACAAGTTCTTGGAAGAAAAGTCCATAAACCATTATTAAGGTGGACTTGGAGAAATCCATTGCTTATTCTTGGGATAAGCAAATTGGGATCTCTCTATCCCTTGGGATCCTGCCAGGTACTTGTGACTTGCATTGGCCACTTTTGAAAACAGGATACTGGGCTTGATAGACCTTTGGTGTGAACAGGCATAGCAAAAGTTATGTTTTTATATTCTATGTTGGGAGATCATCAGTGTTGTTTACAAAAGAGTGAACGAGAGGTTTGGGAGTGAGCAATGTAAAAGGGCCATGATGTTGAGCTTTCCCTCACAGGGGATCCTGGGCGCTCAAAGTAGTGATTTGGGTAATAAGATGCAATTGGGGGTCCAGAAACTTAGATGTGAGGCTTTGAGTCCAGTATCAATGGTTTTTCTGCCCAGGGATCACATGGGTTATTATTAAATGCACAATCCATAAAGATGAAAAATGAAAATTCCAGATTTAATTGAGGATTAGTGGGACCTCTGTCTCAGGTGTGTCCTGTGTGCGTAGGAGGGGAAGCTGGGGTAGTGGCAGGACTGTCTAATAAGGTCTGGATGGTAAGAAGGCAAGATTTGCCTTCTCCTTCAGAATGTGAATTGCTTTATTAAAAGTTGGTAAAAGAATATTTATTTGTTAATGTTATCTCTCCCGGATGCACATATGACAAGGACCTTATGGTCAGGTTACCAGTAAGCTCTGGGTACTTCCTAGGTGCAAGGTAATGAATAAGGGGAGAGCTGGGAGCCAGAATGGTCATCTCCTTGGAGAGTCACTTAGCAGGTCTCTGTGAAGAGCTTTGCAGGCAGTGTAGCTTGGGTTCTGAAGACGTTTTCCTGCTTTTGCATTTTTGGGCCTGCTTTACAGACTCCAGCAGACCCTGCTGAAAGTCTATGGGCTGGGTCAGGGATCTACCCTGCCTATCTGTTCCTGGTGGGTAAGGACTGATGTCTGGTTGCTTTTTGGGGATGTTAAGAGATTCTGTAGGAAGCCTGGTGAAACCTTGTGCGCCTCTTGGGCTCAGGGCACTGGGATCCCCAGCTCAGAGTAGACCCGCCCTCTACACCATCAGTGAGGACAGAGGAGGCGGTGACCTGATCCCAGGATCTCAATTCTGGGGGAAAGATTTTTTTTATAAGAAGATGTGGGAGGAAGGTTTGGCGGCTCCTCTTCCTGCCTGTCTGAAGGAGTAACTGGAGCTGGACCCCTTCCATCAGGGATTCGTCTGAACCAAGAGGATACTGAAGCCCAGCTAAGTGTGAGGAAGGAAACAGGGAACACTGAGGACGCCCGGGCGGAGTCTTCATGCAGGGGAGAGAGAGAGAGGTGCGACTTTCTGTGCAGAGACGATACATTTCCAACAAGTAAAGATACCCTGCCCACCTGCGAGCTCCACTTAGTTAAGTCCTCCCTTGCCCTGGTTTAGAGATTCCTGCACAAGCTGAGGAAAGGCACTACAAGAGAGTGAGACAAAGAAATCTCATGATGCTGCGGGTTGAGTTTAATTGAGCCATTCTCATCTGACTTCTTGCAACAGTAAAGACTTTTAATTTTGGACACAAAAAAAAACGGTGCCAGTGTGGTTCTTGGCACATACATCATCCACGGTGAGGAAAGGTGCCCCTCTCCCAGGAACAAGAATGAAAAGTACAAAGGCTCACCCCTCCTGCTCTGGGCCTTGAAAGTAAATCCTTCTCCCACCCCAGCAAAGGATCCCGAGCCTAGGCAAAGAGAAGAATGGTAGAGCCAGCCAGGAGTGGTTCCAGCTCCGAAGAAAGCGGAGTGTAGTAAGATTCCCCAGGGTGGGGTTACATTTATAACACATTGGTGGCGTGCATCATTACGTTGGCACTGGATTCAGAACACCGACTGGCAGCTGGAGGTTTCAGCTTGCTAAATGCATATTGAAGATCTGCAGCACGGTCTAGAGGATTAATGCTGCTACCAACTGGACCTACACATATAGGAGGGCGTTCGCGAGATCTTCTGCTGGGTTCAGATTCAGTGTAGATGAAGTTTGATTTGTGCTTTTTAGGTTCTCTGTGAGTGCCATGGAGAAGCCCAAGGCACAGCCACGTTAGTCTGCAGGGTAACCAGCATGTCTCTTAAACTCTACCTATCCACTCAAGGACAGAGGGAAGGAGACAGAGAGCCAGGAAGAAGTCCTCTGGAAGCTGCCTTATCTGCAGCCTTTTCGTTAGGCGATGGCTACTGCAACAGGGAACTGTTGGGGAAAGCAGCTTTCTGGTGGTCCTGAGGAATAGGGCTAGCCTAGAGCGAAGAACACCCAAAGCACCTTTACTGGGCTGATACTGGTATCTTCGACACACTGATGAAACGTGTGTGCCATGATCCTGGAGGTCTAAAATAAAGCTCTTTTCCCAGGGTATCTTCCACAGGTCAGTCTGTGAGTTGGGTAAGGCCAAGAAGGCAACCCGTGACACTTTTGTTCTTATCACCATTGATTATTGCAACTCACCGTATGCTGGCCTTCCTTTCTGCTGTCTTAGGGCCTTACAAGTTTTGCACAATTCAGCAGCTCGACTTGTATTGGGGGGGACACCGATGGGAGCACGTAACCCCCGTTGTTAAGGTGATTACACTAGCTTCTGGTGAGCCAACATAGGACTTGTAAAATCCTGGTTCCGCTATTTATACCTTTGAAACAGACTGGTCCACCCTACCTTGCAGGGCTGCTGAATTCTTGTATTCCTAACTGTTATTTATGATCTTTAGAGAATCTGTACTGATCGTTCTGTCTGTAAAAACTGTCCGCTTGCCTCTTGTCATCAAGCTTTTTTATGTGATCGGGCCTCCCTCTGGAGTGCATTACCAGACTGTTTACCAGCAATTGGTCAGATCTCTGTTTCCCGAAAGCAGATGAAGGCTCCTCTGTTGTGAGAAGCTCACGGCGTTACTCGATTTGACAATGGGGGGGTGGGGGGCGCATGATTTTCGGTTGTATGTACTGTTTGTGGTGCTGCTGTTGTTTGTTGTGGCCTTCTGTATTTTGTGATTATTTGTATTTTGTGATTATTGTCCGCTTAGCACGGCTGTGCCAATATCAGCAGAACAAATTCCTTTCAAATAAAATAAAAAATAAGAGAGAGAATTTCTCTAAAGTGATTTCTGCTGGGGGGTGTAAATTCAAGGATATTATTTGGTCAGGGGAAGGGCGTGGTGAATACTTTCGATGTTAGTTTGATGCCAGAGAGTGAAGAGTTTGCAGTTTATTATGCAAAGAAACTTGTCAAGTTGAAAGAGACTCTTGAGAAGGGAGCCAAGAAAGTAGATCAGGACGGCGGGGAATACAAGAGGTCTAGTGAAGTTTGACACTCTGGGCCTGATATTCAGTGCCCACTAAGCTGGATAACTTCTGAGTTTAATCATCTTCTCACACAAGTAAGAACTACAAGCTGTATTTTTAGTTCTGTGCCCAGCAAGTTCAGTTAAATCTTTGCCAGATGTGGGCTTAAAATGTCTATTGGAGATTATAAATGCTTCATTAATGAAGGGTAGTGTTCCGGAGAGACTAAGAAAAGTGATATGGATGGAAGAAGCTGTGCTAATTATAGACCGATAGCGTCTATTCCATTTCTGGCTAATATTTTGGAGGAAAGTGGGAAATTAGATCCATATCATGGGGATATTGGAAGATTTCACTCTCGGTGAAAGATGTCATCTTATACTGAGTACAAAAACATGAGGTGGTGGTGGTGGTGGTACTTTTGGGTTTATCCACTGCTTTCAATCTGGTAGATCACTCAGTTCTGATAGAGAGGTATCAGGATATACAGTAGTTATTCAGGATTGCCTCAGTTCTGAAAGGGAGGTATTCAGGATTGCCACAGTTCCAACATAGAGGTGACAGGATATACAGTAGCTATTCTGGATTGCCTCAGTTCTATTAGAGATGTGTCAGGATATACAGAGGGTATTCAGGATTACCTCAGTTCTGACACAGGCTTGTCAGGATATACAGTAAGTATTCAGGATTGCCTCAGTTCTGATAAAGAGTTGTCAGAATATACAGTAGGTTTTCAGGACTGCTTCAATTCTGATAGAAATGTGCCAAGATATACAGAAGGTATTCAGGATTGCCTCATTTCTGAAACAGGCTTGTCAGGATATACAGTAGGATTTCAGGATTGGCTCAGATCTGATAGAGAGGTGTCAGAATATACAGTAGGTTTTCAGGACTGCCTCAGTTCTGACATAGGGGTGTCAGGATATACAGTAAGTTTTCAGGATTGCCTCAGTTCTGATAGTGTGGTGTAAGGATATACAGTAGGTTTTCAGGAATGCCTCAGTTCTGATACAGAGGTGTCAGAATATATAGTTGGTATTCAGGGTTGCCACAATTCTGACTTAGAAGTGTCAGGATATACAGTAGGTTTTAAGGATTACTTCAGTTCTGATACAGAGATGTCATGATATAAAGAGGGTATTCAGGATTGCCTCAGTTCTGATAGAGAGGTGTCAGGAAATACAATAAGTACTCAGGATTGTCACAGTTTTGTTAGAGAGGTGACAGAATATGCATTAGGTATTTAGGATTTCCTCAGTTCTGATACAAAGGTTTCAGGATATACAGTAGGTATTCAGGATTTCCACATTTCTGATAGAGAGCTGTCATGATATACAGTAGGTATTTAGAATTGCCTCACTTATATCACTTATAGAAACATAGAAACATAGAAATGACTGCAGAAGAAGACCAAACGGCCCATCCAGTCTGCCCAGCAAGCTTCACACATTTTTTCTCATACTTATCTGTTTCTCTTAGCTCTTTGGTTCTATTTCCCTTCCACCCCCACCATTAATGTAGAGAGCAGTGATGGAGCTGCATCCAAGTGAAATATCAAGCTTGATTAGTTAGGGGTAGTAGGGGAAGTAACCGCCGCTATAAGCAAGCTACACCCATGCTTATTTGTTTTACCCAGACTATGTTATTCAGCCCTTATTGGTTGTTTTTCTTCTCCCCTGCCGTTGAAGCAGGGAGCTATGCTGGATATGCGTGTAGTATCAGTTTTTCTTCTTCCCTGCCGTTGAAGCAGAGAGCTATGCTGGATATGCGTGAAGTATCAGTTTTTCTTCTCCCCTGCCGTTGAAGCAGAGAGCTATGCTGGATATGCGTGAAGTATCAGTTTTTCTTCTCCCCTGCCGTTAAAGCAGAGAGCTATGCTGGAAATGCATTGAAAGTGAAGTATCAGGCTTATTTGGTTTGGGGTAGTAACCGCCGTAACAAGCCAGCTACTCCCTGCTTTGTGAGTGCGAATCCTTTTTTCTTCTCCCCTGCCGTTGAAGCAGAGAGCTATGCTGGATATGCATGAAGTATCAGTTTTTCTTCTCCCCTGCCTTTGAAGCAGGGAGCTATGCTGGATATGCGTGAAGTATCAGTTTTTCTTCTCCCCTGCCGTTGAAGCAGAGAGCTATGCTGGATACGCGTGAAGTATCAGTTTTTCTTCTCCCCTGCCGTTGAAGCAGAGAGCTATGCTGGATACGCGTGAAGTATCAGTTTTTCTTCTCCCCTGCCGTTGAAGCAGAGCGCTATACTGGATATGCGTGAAGTATCAGTTTTTCTTCTCCCCTGCCGTTGAAGCAGAGAGCTATGCTGGATATGGGTTGAAAGTGAAGTATCAGGCTTATTTGGTTTGGGGTAGTAACCGCCGTAACAAGCCAGCTACTCCCCGCTTTGTGAGTGCGAATCCTTTTTTCCACATTTCCTCTTGCTGTTGTAGCTTAGAGCGATGTTGGAGTCACAGTAACCATGTGTATGTTTATTGAATAAGGGTATTATCTCCAGGCAGTAGCCGTCATTCTGGCGAGCCACCCACTCTTTATTGACGGCCTCTTGATTTTATGGATCCACAGTGTTTATCCCACGCCCCTTTGAAGTCCTTCACAGTTCTGGTCTTCACCACTTCCTCCGGAAGGGCATTCCAGGCATCCACCACCCTCTCCGTGAAGAAATACTTCCTGACATTGGTTCTGAATCTTCCTCCCTGGAGCTTCAAATCGTGACCCCTGGTTCTGCTGATTTTTTTCCTACGGAAAAGGTTTGTCGTTGTCTTTGGATCATTAAAACCTTTCAAGTATCTGAAAGTCTGTATCATATCACCTCTGCTCCTCCTTTCCTCCAGGGTGTACATATTTAGATTCTTCAATCTCTCCTCATAAGTCATTTGATGAAGACCTTCCACCTTTTTGGTCGCCCTTCTCTGGACCGCCTCCATCTTGTCTCTGTCTCTTCGGAGATACGGTCTCCAGAACTGAACACAATACTCCAGGTGAGGTCTCACCAAGGACCTGTACAAGGGGATAATCACTTCCCTTTTCTTACTCGATATTCCTCTCTCTATGCAGCCCAGCATTCTTCTGGCTTTAGCTATCGCCTTGTCACATTGTTTCGCCGACTTCAGATCATTAGACACCATCACCCCAAGGTCTCTCTCCTGCTCCGTGCACATCAGCCTTTCTCCCCCCATCGAATACAGTTCATTCGGATTTCCACTCCCCATATGCATGACTCTGCACTTCTTGGCATTGAATGTCAGCTGCCATATCTTCGACCACTCTTCCATCTTCCTTAAATCCCGTCTCATTCTCTCCACTCCTTCCGGCGTGTCCACTCTGTTACAGATCTTAGTGTCATCCGCAAAAAGACATACCTTACCTTCTATCCCTTCCGCAATGTCGCTCACAAACATATTGAAAAGGACCGGTCCTAACACCGATCCCTCTTTCTTCAGAGAGAGTTCCATTTACCATCACACATTGTCTTCTGTCCGTCAACCAGTTTGCAATCCAGGCCACCACCTCGGCACTCACTCCTAAGCTTCTCATTTTATTCACCAGTCTCCTGTGTGGGACAGTGTCAAAAGCTTTGCTGAAGTCCAAGTAGATGACATCGAGTGCTCTTCCTTGATCCAATTCCTTGGTTACCCAGTCAAAAAAGTCAATCAGATTTGTCTGACAGGATCTTCCAATGGTGAATCCATGCTGCCTCTGGTCCAGCAATTCTCCCGACTGTAGATAGTTCACTATTCTCTCTTTCAACAATGACTCCACTACTTTTCCCACCACCGAAGTGAGGCTAACCGGTCTGTAGTTACCAGCCTCTTCTCTGTTCCCACTCTTGTGAAGCGGTACCACCACCGCTCTCCTCCAATCATTCGGCACCACTCCTGTTTCTAGGGATCTATTGAACAGGTCACACAGCGGACCCGCTAGCACATCTCTGAGCTCCCTCAGTATTCTGGGATGAACTTCATCAGGCCCCATGGCTTTGTCCACTTTCAGTTTCACCAGCTCTTCCCATACATTTTCTACTGTAAATGGAGTTACATCTACTCCATTCCCCTCCAGTTTCTTGTTAACTAGTGACGGTCCTTCTCCAGGGTCCTCTTTAGTGAACACAGAACTGAAGTATTCATTTAATATTTCTGCCATTTCTTCGTCTCTCTCCACACATTGATCCTTTCCACCTTTCAATTTCACTATACCACTTTGAACTTTTCTCTTTTCACTGATGTATCTGAAAAATGTTTTGTTACCACTCTTTACCTCTTTGGCAATCCTCTCTTCCGTTTGACTTTTTGCCATCTTGATTAATTTCTTCGTCTCCCTCAGTTCTACCAGATATTCTTCTTTGTGCTCCTCCTTTTGGGATCTTTTATATTTCTTGAATGCTGTTCTTTTAGCCTTTATTTTGTTAGCCACCTCCTTTGAGATAGAAGTATCTTGTGACTTGTGACATAGAAGTATCAGGATATACAGTAGATATTCAGGATTATCTCAGTTCTGACACAGATTTGTCAGGTATTCAGTAGGTATTCAGGCTTGCCTCAGTTCTGATAGAGAGTGTCAGAATATACAGTAGGTATTTAGGATTGCCTCAGTTCTGATAGAGAGGAGTCAGGATATACAGCAGGTTTTTAGGAATGCCTCATTTCTGGCAGAGAAGTGCCAGGATATAGAGAAGGTATTCAGGATTGCTTCAGTTCTATTAGAGAGGTGTAAAAATATAAGGTAGGTATTCAGGATTTCCTCAGTTCTGACACTGATTTGTCAGGATATACAGTAGGTATTCAGGATTGTCTTAGTTCTGATAGAGAGGTATCAGGATATACAATAGGTATTCAGAATTGCCTCATTTCTAATAGAGAGGTGCCAAGATATACAGTAGGTATACAGGCATTTGCATGGTTCAAACTGGCAGAACCATTCTGTGCTTGCCTAATTACTTCTGGCTGGAACAGCTAAAAGTTGGTGGGGCCAGAGCCTGGGTGGCTCACCCTCTTCCTACAGCTAATCGCTTGGAGAAGAGACAGCTGAGGGGGGATATGATAGAGGTGTTTAAAATCATGAGAGGTCTAGAACAGGTAGATGTGAATCGGTTATTTACTCTTTCAGATAATAGAAGGACTAGAGGGCACTCCATGAAGTTAGCATGTGGCACATTTAAAACTAATTGGAGAAAGTTCTTTTTCACTCAAACCACAATTAAACTCTGGAATTTGTTGCCAGGGGATGTGATTAGTGCAGTTAGTGTAGTTGGGTTTAAAAAAGGATTGGATAAGTTCTTGGAGGAGAAGTCCATTTCCTGCTATTAATTAAGTTGACTTAGAAAATAGCCAATACTATTACTAGCAATAGTAACATGGGATAGACTTAGTTTTTGGGAACTTGCCAGGTTCTTATGGCCTGGATTGGATTGGGCTTGATGGACCCTTGGTCTGACCCAGTATGGCATATTCTTATGTTCTTAGGTATTCAGGATTGTCTCATTTCTGATATAGAGAGGTGTAAGGATATACAGTAGGTATTCAGGATTGCCTCGTTTCTGATGGAGAAATCTTTTCAGGTGTTGGTGATGGGGGTTTTGTTGTCAACAGTGAAATTCAATTGTCAAGTCCTTCAGGGGTCTTCCATTTTATCTGTATTGTTTAATATATTTTTACAGCCTTTTCAAGATATTATATGATTGTTGGGTCTAACTGGATACTTATTTGTGATGATATACAGTTAGTGATTCCCTTGGATAAAGAAGTAATAAGGTCATCGCAAATGGCCAATAGTAAATTAGCAGTAAGAGCACATTGGCTTAAGCAGAAGAAGCTGGTTTTGAATTTTATGAAAACGTAGGTGTTTAGTATTGGGGTAATAAATAATGTGGCAACATTTTTGAGTTTTGAAGTAGGACCAGTAAGTGAATCTAACTGTGGAAAATGTGAGAAGCTTGGGTGTGTCATTTAATTTGATGATGGAGGGGAAACTCGATTTATCCAGCATTGTTTTAATGAGGATTGTAGGTCTGAGAAAAATGCAAAAAGCTAAGTCTTTCTTGGGAGTGAAGGAGCTTGTTAGGCTAGTGTTGCATCCCAGTTACACTATTACATAGTAACATAATAATGATGGCAGAATAGGGCAGAATGGTCCATCCAGTCTGCCCAGCAAGCTTCCTGTGGTAGTATCTGCCACACTGTGCAGATTTCTCTTATTGGGTTCTTGGTGGGTTTGCTGCAGCATTTGATATGTAAGCTCCAAATTGCCCAAAATGTGGTGGCAAGAAAGGTATTGGGCTGCTCTAGAAGAGCTTCAATAATATAGATGATTGAAGCACGGGTGCAGTTTAAGATTTCTAAGGGGTTAAGGAGTGGGCCCGAGCCATTTATGTGACAAGCAGAAATGTGCATTCTTGTCTGGGAGCACTCATGATACCATCAGTCAGGGTGGTGCGAAGGATGCAGATAAGATCAAGGGCTTTATCAACTTTGGAATAAGCTGCCCTTGCAAATTGGACAAGAAAAAGAATATTTAAGATTCCTCAAAAGGCTTAAGATGTGTCTTTTTCCTCTGCTGTGTGCATGTTAAATGGGCAATAACATCAGTAGTGGTGAGGTATTTTAGCTGAGGAATGTTTTCCTATTATTTTAACTGTGTGTTGGCTTTATTTTGTGCAATGCTGTTTTACTAGAATTTTTATTTCTTCTGCTTTCCTTGGTCTTTGGCTCTGAATGGCAGAATTTGAAAAATTGTAAATAAATAGATACGATTTTGGATATGAGCTTTCAAGATCCCACGAATCCCTTCTTCAGGGGAGACCAATACAGCATATCAGTGACAAATTTTGGACATCTTTTGACCTAATACCTACTGTGTCCAGGTCAGTTTTCAAAGGTGGCATTCAGTGCTGATACCCAGTGTCCAACCCAAGCAGTTACATGTGGCTGGGAGAATAGCAGGCCTCTGTTAATTCTCAGCCAGGAGTTTGGTGATGAGCTTTAGGAGACTAAAACGGTGGTGTCTAGGTCAGGCGCTCAGCGTCCTTTCAGTATCGAGCTGCACACTTTCAGCGTTAGCTTTAGCTTAGATGTTCTTTAAGGCTTCCCCTATACCTTAGTTTAGTTTTTAGTTTTATTCAAAATTTGTAGCCTGCTACATCACAAGTGCATAACAAATATGCTACATGCATAATTTTTAACAACAAGGCAATAACAGGAAGAAAATAAAACAGGCAAAGACATGAATTCTATACCTTCTGCAGATTTAACAATTAGCTCTTTTCTTCCACAGAGGAACTTCTCAGAATGCAAAAGACTCCCGAATTTTCACTGAGACAGGGAGTGAATTGTAATAGATTGTTCCTGCTGCAGAAAAAGCTCTGATTGTGCAAGCTGGGTTCAAAAAAAGTTTGGATAAGTTCTTGGAGGAGAAGTCCATTAACTGCTATTAATCAATTTTATTTAGGGAACAGCCACTGCTATTAATTGCATCAGTAGCATGGGATCTTCTTAGTGTTTGGGTACTTGCCAGGTTCTTGTGGCCTGGTTTTGGCCTCTGTTGGAAACAGGATGCTGGGCTTGATGGACCCTTGGTCTGACCCAGCATGGCAATCTCTTATGTTCTTAAGCTTTATAGAGAGAACCTCAAGCAGGTTTTTATCAGCTGATCAAAGTGAGCGAGAAGGCCTATAAATCCTTAGAACCGAGCTCGCCCAGCAATCATTATCATTCTATATTAATGTAGAGAGGGTGGCAGCCAGCTTGTACAGAATGGAGCTGCTGGGTAATATCTGCACGTTCACTCTGGTGCCAGTTAGAATAGGTGCTGCGGTGCTCTGTACAAGCTGCTGCCCTCCTGTAGGGCACTCACCAGGCACGGTGGAGCCCCACCCAACCACGTAGCATGACTTCCAGTCCTTGGCGTTGAACGGCCCCTGAGGAGGGATGCAGATGGGCTTCCTCAGTTCATCCAGGGTCACGGGGGTGGAGAGCAGTAGTAGAGCAATGTCATTGTCAAAGGTCCTCGTGTCGTAATGCACGTGAGTCAGCAGCTTTCTCACCTCTTTCACCTCCTTGGCCTTGTGAAGGGTTGTCACCCCCACTTCCACTCTCAAGTTGGCGGATCTAAAACTGCAGGCACAGGATGGAATGGGCTGTTAGGAGGTGTATGCACCAAGATAAAATGTGGTAACTTGTGTAGAGATAGGAGCAAGCAGTAAAGCACAGATCTCTATGGCAGTCACCCCCCTGAAACCGCCCCTCTGCTCTCGGCTGACTCAGCTAAGAGTAGCAGCAGAGATGCTCCCAGAACGCATGGGCTGAGAATGGCAGTGAAAATGTGAGTGCAATGCAGGACACAGGGGCTGAAAATATGCACTCCTGAATATCCTCAAATAAAGTTAGCCAGCAGAATATAGGGAGGGGGAAGACTTTACTTTGAATGCCATTTTATGAAAATGCCACTGCAAAGTCTTAATATGCGAAGAAGTTATATGCAGGAAGTTATGCCCACTCCTAGCAGTGCATCCTTCTGCAAAGAAACCTATGCATAGACATGCATAAGTCTTATTCCTGCCCTTGTGCCAGCCCCAGGAATGCTATCCAGAGTCTGTGCATAATCAGGGAAAAGCCCAGTAGAATGCATTGCAGACCCCCAGGAAATGAAGTTGCGGGAGACTGGAGGGATTCGAAAACGGGGAAGCTTAGCTACTCACTTGGAGTCCTGGAAGCAGTGAGCAGCTGTCAGAATCCACCAAGCATTCAGGATGGAGCCTCCACAGAAGTGCTGGTGCTGGATCTGAATGCTGACTATCCATGGCCACTCCCCTGGGAGTGAGTCCTTGTTATGGGATGAGTGGAGCTTGTTGGGTTGTTGGTCAAAATCCGCACGAAATCCGCACCCTGAAAGCAATGGATCTTTGAGTGGATTACCCCAAGCTTCTGAATGTATTGCTCCCCTTGGAGACTCCCTGCTTTTGTCTCATCCTGCTACTCAGTCCAATCCTATGGGGCAGCCCCAGAACACCAACCATGACGCATGCCCCACCTTCACTAAAACAGACCGTAATTCAGGTCAAGCAGCACAGATAGCAGGACCCAATGGGGAATGGGCTGAGCCAGTCCTGGTTTTCCTCTATAGCATATAAGGACTTACAGTTCCATTCTTTCTAAAAATAAAGATTATTCCATGTCTATCAGTGCAGTGAGACTCAATCAAAACTGGTGCAGCCAGCAAACATGCCTTCTACACTGCATGCAGAGTCTGATTACACTCTCTTCCTGCACTGCATGCAGAGTCTGGTTACACTCTCCTCTTTCACTGCATGCAGACTCTCCTTATACTCCTTCTGCACTGCACATATTCTGGTCACACTCCTCCTACATTGCACACTGAATCTGGTAACACTCTCCATTCACCCTGCACACAGAACTTGGTCAAACTCATCCCTTGCACAGCAAGCAGTCTGGTCACACACACCTCCTGCACTACACGTAAAGTCTGGTCACACTCCTGCTGTATTGCATGAAGAGTCTGGTCACACTCCTTCTGCACTGCACACAGTCTGGTCACACTTCTCCTACACTGTTTGCAGAGTGTGGTCACACTCCTACACTGCACGCAGAGTCTGATCACACTCTCCTCTTACACTGCATACAGAATCTGGTCAAACTCGCCTCCTACACGGCATACAGAGTCTAGTCACACAATTCTCCTGCACTGTGCATAGAGTCTGGTCACATTCTCCTCCTGCACTGCATGCAGAATCAGGACACACTCCTTCTGCACTGCTGCACACAGTCTGGTCACGCTCCTCCTACACTGCACACAAAGTTTGGTCACACTCTTCTCCTACACTGCATACAGAATCTGGTCAAACTCACCTCCTACACAGCATACAAGAGTTTAATCACACAATTCTCCTGCACTGTGCATAGAGTCTGGTCACACTCTCCTCCTGCACTGCATGCAGAATCAGGACACACTCCTTCTGCACTACTGCACACAGCCTGGTCACGCTCCTCCTACACTATATGTAGAGTCTGGTTAGACACTCCTCCTGCACTGCGTGCAGAGCCTGATCACACTCCCCTCTTACACTGCATACAGAATGTGGTCAAATTTGCCTCCTGCACAACATGCAGAGTCTGGTCACACAGTCCTCCTGTACTACACACAGATTTTGTGTTACATTTGCCGGTAGTCTGGCTGCACTCACTCGTGGCTTTCCCAATGCCACCAGACACTAGCAGGACACAGAACTGCCGACCTCCATCTATGCCATGACTGCCGCCTTGCTGCTCCTCCTTAGGCATTCATCTAACTTTGCTGTATTTAAAGGGCCCATGGTGGAAAAAGGCCACAACACCCTTTGGATGATATCACATATCTGACCCTAAAAAATGGCTCTTCAGACATTTCTATGCTCCCTCAGGAACAACTCCGCTTGCCTTCAGCCTTGCCTTGTCCAGCCTGCCTTCAGCTTTGCCTCATCCAAGCCTTGCCCTCAGCCCTATCATGTTCAAGCTTGGACCAGTAGCCTCCACCATGGGTTGAGCCCTTGAGTTCCAGCAGCCAGCAGTACTTAGAACGTACAGGGAGCTAAGCCATGTCCAGAGGCAGTCCAAGAGTCAGGGCTGGCGGTAGACAATGAGAAATCCATGTTCAAGGCTGAGTTCAAAACCAGAGAGAATAACCAAGACAGATAAGACAGGAAAAGATAAGTAGGGATGTGAATCGTTTTCCATATCGTCTTAACAATAGAAATCGTGTGGCAGGGCAAGAAAATCGTCTTAGGCACGATTTTTTAGTTAAAAAATCGTTAAAAATCGTTTTTTCCGATTAGTGCGCACTAACTCGAGTTAGTGCGCACTAACTGAAAATGATACAATTTGACACTTTTCAGGTCAGTTAAGGTCAGTTTAGGAATGAATATGTATTCCTATTGGCTGCCCTCTTATTTATTCATGTTACCAAGTTTCCTACTGACAGTATATGGGGGATGGGAAATGGAAACAGTTGGTAGCTTGACAAAACAAGTAATGTGATCAGTCAATGTGACTAGAACTTGTGCCCTAACCCTGATACCAGGGGTATTGTGATCTTCCTGCACACAGTGCCCTATCCCTATTAATACCAGGAGTGTTGTGATCTTCCTGCACACAGTGCCCTATCCCTAATACCAGGGGTGTTGTGATCTTCCTGCACACAGTGCCCTATTCCTGATACTGGGGGTGTTGTGATCTTCCTGCACACAGTGCCCTATTCCTGATACCGGGGGTGTTGTGATCTTCTTGCACACATCCCGGTATCAGGGATAGGGCACTGCATGCAGGAAGATCACAACACTCCTGGTATTAATAGGGATAGGGCACTGCATGCAGGAAGATCACAACACTCCTGGTATTAATAGGGATAGGGCACTGCATGCAGGAAGATCACAACACCCCTGGTATCAGGGATAGGGCACTGTGTGCAGGAAGATCACAATACCCTGGAGGAGTGAGGGTCAGGCAGCTCCCCCCTGTCTGTGAAGCCAGCCTCTCACTAGTAATGCAGGGAGGGAGCTGTCTCAGACTTCACCATCCTCCCCCCCCCCCCATCACCCACACACCATTCACTAGCTGGGACATGGGGGAAGTCAGGAGTGAGGGTCAGGCAGCTCCCCCCTGTCTGTGAAGCCAGCCTCTCACTAGTAATGCAGGGAGGGAGCTGTCTCAGACTTCACCATCCTCCCCCCCCCCCTCACCCACACACCATTCACTAGCTGGGACATGGGGGAAGTCAGGAGTGAGGGTCAGGCAGCTCCCCCCTGTCTGTGAAGCCAGCCTCTCACTAGTAATGCAGGGAGGGAGCTGTCTCAGACTTCACCATCCTCCCCCCCCCCCCTCACCCACACACCATTCACTAGCTGGGACATGGGGGAAGTCAGGAGTGAGGGTCAGGCAGCTCCCCCCCTGTCTGTGAAGCCAGCCTCTCACTAGTAATGCAGGGAGGGAGCTGTCTCAGACTTCACCATCCTCCCCCCCCCCCCCTCACCCCCACACCCTTCACTAGCTGGGACATGGGGGAAGTCAGGAGTGAGGGTCAGGCAGCTCCCCCCTGTCTGTGAAGCCAGCCTCTCACTAGTAATGCAGGGAGGGAGCTGTCTCAGACTGGTATCAGGGTTAGGGCACTGTGTGCAGGAAGATCACAACACTCCTGGTATTAATAGGGATAGGGCACTGTAAGAGATGACTGTAGTAGATTGAATAAAGATCTGATGTTTCTGCTCTCCTCACACCAAACAAAAACAACACACAAGCAGAGAAGCCCTTCTTACAAAGCTGAGCTAGTGAGTTAAGTAGGAGGAAAAGTAAACATACTGGTGCCAGTGTGGCTACTTAAAAAATACACTTACCAACAATCAATTACATATATCTGAACTGTGTACAGTTCCAGCCAGGACCACCTTTCTAAAATGCACAGTGATTGGCAAATTCAACATGCACTAGCATTTCAGGTGCCTGCTAACAAAAATAATAAACAAACAAGTTCTAGTCAGGTGAGTGCTGATCATTACATTACTTTTTTTGTCAAGCTTCCAACTGTTTCCATTTCACATCCCCCCAACCATATTGGTAACATCAATAGATAAGAGCACAGCCAGCCAATAGGAATACATACATACATATTCATTCCTAAGTGACCTTTACTGACCTGGGAAGTGTGAACACTTTGTTTCATTTTCTGTTGGTGTTCGTTAGTTTCCAGTTCCATTTCCCATCCCCCCAACCATCACCTCAGTGGTAACCTTGGTAACATCAATAGATAAGAGGGCAGCCAGCCAATAGGAACACATATTCATTCCTAACTGACCTTCAGTGACCTGGAAAGTGTTTATTTGTATCATTTTCAGTTAGTGCGCACTAAATCGAGTTAGTGCGCACTAACGGGGAGTTAGTGCGCACTAACTCGAGTTAGTGCGCACTAACACGATTTAACGATTTTTAACGATAAATCGTTAGAATTTCTATTGTATCGTGTTCTATAACGATTTAAGACGATATAAACATTATCGGACGATAATTTTAATCGTTGAAAAACGATTCACATCCCTAAAGATAAGACAAGACAAAAGCAAGGCACAGCAAGACTCCGATAACAAGGATAAGACGTACAGACAAGACAAGGCTTATCCTTGTCATCGGAGTCTTGCTGTGCCTTGCTCTTGGTCTTGTCTTATCTTTTCCTTGGCTATTCACTCTGGTTTTGAACTCAGCCTTGAACATGGATTTCTCATTGTCTACCGCCAGCCCTGACTCTTGGACTGCCTCTGGACATGGCTTAGCTCCCTGTACATTCCAAGTACTGCTGGCCGCTGGAACTCAAGGGCTCAACCCATGGGGGAGGCTAGCTACTGGTCCAGGTGAAGCCTTAGCCTGGCCCATACCAAAGCACATTCTCCAGCTGTCAGCACAGGCCTTTTGGGCTCACCCAAAAGGCAACATCAACTGTGCAGCAGCAAGAAGGGCTTACACACATGCCGTTTCTTAGAGTTTGGTCTCACAATCCTCTTGCATTGCATGCAGATTTTGCACAGCCTACAGAATCTGGTGAAACTCTCCTCCTGCTCAGTATGCAGAGTCTGGCCACACATTCCTCCTACACAGCATGCAGAGTCTGGTCAAACTCTCTTCCTGCTCGTTTTGCAGAGTTTGGTCTCACAGTCTTGCACTGCACACAGAATCTGGTGAAACTCTCCTCCTGCTCAGTATGCAGACTCTGGTCACACATTCCTCCTACACAGCATGCAGAGTCTGGTCTCTCTCCTATATTCCACACAGAGACTGTTCACATTCTCCAACTACACTGCACACAGTCTGGTCACACTCTCCTTCTATACTGCAGTGCACACAGAATCTGGTCAAACTCTCCTCCTGCTCAGTATGCAGAGTCTGCTCACACATTCTCTACCTACACTGCACACAGTCTGGTCAAACTCTCCTCCTTTACTGCACACAAAGTCTGTTCACATTATCCTACTACACTGCACATAGAATCTGGTTGTATTCCACTACACTGCACACTGTCTGGTCACACTCTCCTTCTATACTGCAGTGCACACAGAATCTGGTCAAACTCTCCTCCTGCTCAGTATGCAGAGTCTGCTCACACATTCTCCTCCTACACTGCACACAGTCTGGTTACACTCTCCTCCTATACTGCACACAGTGTCTGGGCACACTCCTCCTATATTGTATGCAGAATCTGGTCACACTCTCCTTCTGCACTGCACGTAAGGTCTGGTCACATTCTCCTCTTGCACTGCATGTATTTTCTGCTCAAGCTCTATTTCTGTGCTGCATGCAGCATCTGGTCAGACTTTCCTACTACACTGCACACAGAATCTGGTCATACTCCTTCTACACTGCACATAGTCTGGTCACACTCTACTACTACACTGTTTGCAGTCAGTGGTCGCAACTTCTTCCTGCACTTCAATGCAGGCTAATACAATACTGAGCCTCGCACACAGGTTAACGAACACTTGAATGTGCTTTTTGGATGTGATAGGCAAAAACACCGGATGGAATGAGGGGATTAGCACGTCCAAAACACTTGTCTAAATCATCCCATAGTTAATAGCGCTCATCACATGTAAATGCATGTAGATGAGGCTATTAGCTATTACACCTGATGCAAAAAATCACCGTTCACTTGATGCACATGTTTTAACACAGAAAACTTAACACTAGCCCCAGAGCTGGCCTTATCACTTCATGTACTCCAAGCAATCTGAAAAATGTCCCATAAAGCAAAAAAAAAAGTCCAAAATACTGCTTTTCTGTGGGTCCTCCTACTTAAGGAACTACAGGAAGCAGCATGAAAAAAATAATCTTGCCAGTGGTCAGGATAGGAAAATGGACACCCATTAATTGAGCATCTGTTTTCCTAACCTGCGGCTGTGAGTGGGTAAGGAAAACCGACACTTATTGATTGAGCATCCGTTTTCCCAATCGGCGCACAGCTACATCTCCTGGGCACTTGATGCCATGGATGCACTAGGGATGCACATTTTATCCCTAGCGCATCATTTTTAGCATGGCGGCTTAAATGCCTATTGCATCAAACACCCAGGAGAGGTGATTGCGTGTGCATTTGGTCGCATGTTTTTGCGTGCATATTATTGCATCGGCCTAAGAGTTTGATCTTACTCTCCTCTTGATGTGCATGCAGATTCTGCTGAAAGTCTCCTCCTGCACTGCACGGAGAGTCTGGTCACACTCTCCCCCTGCACTAGGCACACAGTCTGGTCCCTCTCTCCTCCTACACTACACACAAGGTCTGTTCACACTCTTCTACTACACTGCAGACAAAATCTGGTCATACTCCTCCTACACTGCACACAGTCTGGTCACACTCTCCTTCTGTACTGCACACAGAGTCTGGTCACACTCTCCTCGTGCATGGCACATAAAGTCTGGTCACACTGTCCTCCTGCACTCCATGTAGAATCTGGTCCCAAAATCCTCCTGCACTTCACACAGTCAGGCAGATACAATATAATGTGCTGAGCCTGGTGCACAGGTTAACGAGCACTTGGACGCGCTTTTTGGATGTACTAGGCAAACACTTGATGCAATAAGGGGATTAACACGTCCAAAACACTTGTGCAAACCAGCGCATAGTTAATATCATTCATCACTTGTAAATGCATGTAGATGAGGCTATTAGCTATTACCCCCTGATGCAAAAATTCACCGTTCGCTCGATGCACATGTTTCAACATGGAAAACTTAAACACCAGGGGAGAGTCTTTCTGTGTTCTGTGTGTGTTACTGAGGTGAGGTATTCTGCTAACATATATGCTGTGTGGGAATAATCTCTCTCTCTCTCAGCCCAGCCTGATGAAAGAAGGTTGAACCTGAATTGTGCCACACTACCTCATGTCTTGCTCTGGGCTAAGAAGGTGGCATGTGAGACAATCGGCTGCTAGGGAGCCTCAGTCGCCCAGGAACTGTATAATTAAGAGCTAGAACTTGCTGGTGGAGCACGCATGCCACTTCTCCTGTGAATTGTCTCATAGCAACATTAAAATAAGGGCAGTAAGGCCCCTCTCATCTCTGCCAGATTAACTGCTGTATTCTGTAGAGCAGATCCTGCATCACGTCAGCTTTTCCCTTCTTTTCTTCACATCTAAGGATCCTTGTGCTATTTTGATCTCCATCACCTCCCTTAGGAGTCGTTTCCCTGTGTTTGCCACCCTTTCCATGTTACCCCTGAGTCTTGCCTGGTAATGGGGGTGCAACGCCTAAAGTTACTCTGCCATTCTGATGCAAAGCGCTGATGGTGCAAGACAACCACTAATACATGATACGGGAAGGAAATAAACCCATGCTAACATCTGCCTTTCTGTGTCAGCATGTGCTGGTGAGACCCCATTAATATCACAGCAGATGCACCTGGCACTCTCTGACTGTGTTCCATTACAGCTAAGGTGACCCTGCACAGGCTGATCCAGTCCTGGTGAGACCCCAGAAATATCACGGCAGATGCACCTGGCACTCTCTGACTGTGTTCCATTATAGCTAAGGTGACCCTTCACAGGCTGATCCAGTCCTGGTGAGACCCCAGAAATATCACGGCAGATGCACCTGGCACTCTCTGACTGTGTTCCATTATAGCTAAGGTGACCCTTCACAGGCTGATCCAGTCCTGGTGAGACCCCAGAAATATCATGGCACTCTCTAACAGTGTTCCATCATAGCTAAGGTGACCCTGCACAGGCTGATCCAGTCTTGGTGAGACCCTGGTAATATAACAGCAGACGCACTTGGTGCTCATGCGACCGTATACATCATAGCTACAGTGAACATGCACAGGCCAATCCAGTCCTACTTTTACCTGACTTTTGATGGTCATTGATGTATGATACAACCAGGACTGAATTGGCCTTTCTTTGCTAACATGGAGCTCCATGATCACCCTAATCCTAGCTGGTCAGTTCCTGGGACAATGCTGGGGATTGTTGCATAGACAATGAGTGTTAAAATGACTGCTTCTTACCTGCCCAGCAACCCCTGGTGATCCAGGCAAGGAGGCACAGACACACTTTCATCAGACACTTTCTCTTCCCCAAGCAGAGATCAGGGACTGACTGTGAATGGGAAGCAGTGCCTGTGACATCACAAGCACACGTGAAGGAATAACATTCTGATGGTTCTCCCCAGTGCATTCTGGGACTCCTCTTAGGGAAAGCAGAACTATGAGTTCCCTGCATGCAATGGGGAACCCCAGCCCTGCTTGTACCTTTTCCTGATGGCTTTGCAGGTGCCTGTTTACCCAGCATCCTTTCAGTTCATTCATGTTTATTCATTGCTTCTACCCGTAGCACAAAGCAGTTCACAACATGAGTACAGAGAATGGTAACCCCTAGTTGGGAGGGTCTGATTTCAGTTCTGAAGCTGAGCATCGATCTTTTTATGTTCGAGATAGAAAAATGTTGAGCAGATGGTGCAGTGACCCTACCCCAGAGGCTAGGGAAAGTGGCATAGGGAACAACACCCCAAAATTCTTCTTTCCCCACTGTGATTCCTCTGCATCACTCCTCTCTTTGACAGTGGGGAGTGCAGGGGGAAGAGCAATTGGATTCAGACGACAACTGACCCGGCCCTGACTATTACGGTCTGGCGTAGTGATACTCAGGCATAAGGGAAAAAAGCACAGGACTGCTGTTCGGCCCAAGTGCATAAGCAAAACACATCAGCAGTGCACTGTCTGAATTTCCAGGAAAGCTCCTCACCCAATGAAACATGTTGCTAGCAGTAATTTATGCATTTGACAGTCGCTTGGTTCTGATTGATTGTAAATATTGCTTCCCTTACATTAAGGCTTGGGAATAACTGCATAGAACATCAGTTGCTATCCTTAAGAGAAACCTGGGGGTAACCTGCAAGGCACAGCAGATACTAGCATAAGAAGCTTGCTGGGCAGACTGGATGGGACATTCGGTCCTTTTCTGCCGTCGTTACTGTTTTACTGAGCATATTTTTCCCATGGCCTGACAGGTGCTTCCTACAAACCCACATTTTGTGATTAAGGAAGGTCTCACACAAAGGTATCTTCAACCAAAATCTTTTATTTTCCAATCTGGGTTTTCCAGCAGTCAAAGTTAAACAAATCTTTAAAAATTCACTGATTAGATCAGGGGTAGCAGCAGAATAAAGGAACACACTTCCATAAGGATCTCTTCTCGCAATAGCATCTTGATTGTTTTTTTTCTTTCCTCCTCCATAGCCTGGTAACAGAGAAATTAGTCCTTCAGAGTTATCTGGGAACACATTGAGCATGGACATGTCTACAGTTAGCTGAAAAAACTTATTTGGCTAACTCCAAATATCAGACAAGTTACTTGGAAAAGTTATCCCCACTCTGGAACACCCCGAAATATCCCCCAGATGCCCTAACTTGTCTGGATAAAATGTAACCAAAGACATGTCTGAAATATTCAAAGTCTGCATTTAGGGTCTCATTTTCTAAAGTATCGCAGGCCTGCGATACTTTAGAAAATCACACTAATGGGGGCGGGGGTCGACCCGGGGGGGGGGGGGGGGCGGTCCTGCGCTAGCCGGCAGTGATCGCACCGCCGCGGTGTGATCGCTGCCGGTTTCGCACCCAATAGCGCCACCATAGAAGGTGCAGCTATTGGGCGCGAAGTAGGACGCGAAAAGGCCCTTACCTTTTCGTCATCCGCGACGTCTTTGTGGAGTCGGCCCCGGTGACGCCCCGACTCCTCCTCTTCCGGGGCCGACTCCACCCCGATTTAGGTAGTGCAGGTGTGCGCTACTTTCGCAGGCTATCGTAGGCTGGCGCTAACAGCGCGCATGTTATAAAATCCAGGGTCGGTGCACCTTGCGCATGCCGAGCCCTAGGGGAGCCCCGATGGCTTTCCCGTTCCCTCCGAGTCCGCTCTGAAATCAGAGCGGCCTCGGAGGGAACTTTCCTTCTGCTCCCCCCCACCTTCCCCTCCCTTCCCCTATCTAACCCGCCCCCCTACCTAAATCCCTACCTAAAGCCCTACCTAAATCCCCCCTACCTTTGTTGTCTTAGTTACACCTGTTTACCCTTTCTCCATAAGAGTTTTTCCATCCCCTTTATTATTTTTGTCATCCTTCTCTGCACCTTTTCTATGTCTGCTATCTCTTTTTTTGAGCTGGGGTGACCAGAACTGCAAACAGTGCTCCACATGCGGTATCACCATGGATCTATTCAAAGGCATTATGATATTCTCAGTTTGTTCTCTATTCCTTTCCAAATAATTCCTAATTAATAAATAATAAAAAAAGAATTATCTTTTTGACCACTGCTGCACACTGAGTGAAATATTTCAAAGTATTATCCATAAGGATTCAGAGGTCCTTTTCCTGAGTGGTGACTCCTAACATGAAACCCAGCATCCTGTTCCCGAGCTTGGGATTATTTTCCCTTATGAGCATCACTTTGCACTTGTCCACATTTAATTGCATCTGCCATTTAGATGTCCCATCTCCTCGCTCACCAGGTCCTTCTGCATTTCTTCACAATCTGCTGCTGTTTAATGACTCGAAACTATTTTGTGTGTAAATACTTAAATACAGACCAAAAACATAAAATTATACAGTAATATTTAAAGCATCTTGAAATAAAATTGTCTTTGGCTGCTTCTGAAAGAACTTAATGACTGATATTAAACATAAATGTTGTGGTAAAACATTCCATAATGTTGACACAATAACAGAATTATCTAGCAGGAGTATCTACATGGAGAATGCATTTGAGTGAAGGAATAAGAAGTAATAAATCATTCCATAAACGCAATGGGCTTGAAGAAACCTACATTTACCAAATTAGATAAATACACTGCAGTCTCTTTTGTGACTATTTTGAATATAAGAAACAATATTTTACATTTTACTCTCTACAATTAGTTCAAAATAGTGCAGCTCGCTTATTATCCGGTACGTCCATTCGCAATCATATAACACCTATTTTACAATCTCTTCACTGGTTACCCATAAAATACAGGATAAAATACAAAGTACTCTCAATCATTCACAGCTTAATCTATAACTCCTCCTCCACCTGGCTCTGCACCTTACTCCGCATTTACAAACCTACCCGATATTTAAGATCACTTACTCAAAATCTCTTAGACATTCCTTCACCACGACAGGCTAGATTAGACATTACCAGAAAAAGAGCATTTTCAGTAGCAGGACCGTCTCTCTGGAATTCCTTACCCAACCCTCTCCGCTTAATATCAAATCCTCATCATTTCAAAAAAGCTTTAAAAACACTCTTTTTTCAACAAGCATTTAATACTCCATCTAAACATTTCCCTGATCAAAAATGAAGTTCTCTTCTCAAATTTCACCCATCAGACACATATTACCTCAACTTTCCACCCAATCATCCCACCTGCTTTCTTCTTAGGATATTTCAATCCGATAATTTGCCACCCCCCCCTTCACCCCCCCTTCATCTCTTATACCTTCCCTATTCTGATTACCCATGGCACATTACTATTATTATTTTTTTTTTTTTAGTTAACAATTTCTTTTTAAGATAGCAATTATCTAGCTATTTAGCTAAATTTATGTATTTTATGCTTATTTTAGTTATATTTTATTTTAACTTGCTGTAAACCGTTTTGACAAAATTTTATTTTAAAAAGCGGTATATAAATACTTTTAAATAAATAAATAAATAAATAGCTAATCCAGACCATAAAAGCTTTCTAATATGATCCGTGTAAGTCATTGCAGAATCCAAGTGAAGGCCCAAATCATGAACAGGTTCGTAGAATGAAATGGTAACATTGTGAAAGGTCAGTCCACAGCATGAGGTGGGGGAGACTGCTGAGAAAGCCACATGGTTTCTGTTTTTTAAAATATCCACAGCCAGATGATTTGCCTTTATCTATAATTTTACTTCATCTGAACAGCTATATTCTTTACTCAGTATAGTATCAATATTAGTTTCAAATGAGAAAAATACTTGAATATCATTGCATACATCTTGGAAAAAAGGAGCATATTGATCCAAGACAGGACATAGGGCAGATCGGTAAACATGCCAACTCATGCCAACTGGACTGATCTTCACCAACTCTGATCTGAATTTGCCTGTTGGAAAGGTAAAAAGTAAACTATTGAATAACTTTGCCGCCAAAACCCAAGTCAATGAGTTTCTGTAGCAGGAGTGAATGACAGAGTGAAAAACTGAAGAAAAATCCAAAAATATTGCAATAACAACTGAAATAGAATCAATCTTACAGAACAAAATATCAGACACTGAGACACGTCTTGGTCCTATGATTGCTGGGAAAAGCACATTGATGTTTACTTAATATGTGCTGCTGAGAAAAGCACATTGATGTTTACTTAATATGTGCTGCTGGGAAAAGCACATTGATGTTTACTTAATATGTGCTGCTGAGAAAAGCCACAAAGATAAGAAGGAGATAAGATAATAATTGAATCATGAAGAAAAAAATCAAATGAGAGAATGTAAGATTCTTAAAACTACCCACTGACTAAGATGTGAAAACTATCACTGTGATCTATTTTTCAATACTCTGGGGCTGATGCAATACAGTGCACTTAGCCCAGTGCACTGTATAACCCACAGTTGGATTAACGCCTCTACAATGCACATCCAACGCGGAGTGAAACTAATAGCGCTCATCACATGCAAATGCATGTGAATGAGGCTATTAGCTATTTACTCCCTATGCAAAAATAAATGTGCGTCTAGGACACACATTTTAGCGATCAGAAATTAATGCCTGCCCGGAGCAGGCGTTAATTGCTGAGCACTACTAAAACTAGTACAGAAAAGCAGAAAAAACTGCTTTCCTGTACTGTCTCCTACTTGATATCATTGGGATATTAAGTAGAAGGAACAACTCTAAAAAAAAAAAAAAAAAAAAAAAAGTTTAAAAAAAGCGCTGGCAGGGGTTAGAAAAATGGATGCTGATAAATTCAGCGTCCATGCTCCAAACCTGATTACTGGCACCAGAAGGAGTGTATAAATCAATATTAAAGTGTCTGGCACTTAATATTAATTTATTCACTCCTTCTCTTATTGCCCATTGGTTCTTTTCACTGACATTTGTCAGTGAAAGGACAAACCTCCTTTCAGGACAGCCTTCTGAAAGGCGATTGGTCCTTTCACTGACATGTGACAGTAAAGGGACCAATTGGCAATAAGTGAAGGAGTGAATACATTAATATTAATTGCCCAACCCTTTAATATTGATTTATTAACTCCTTCTGGTGCCCATAGTCAGGTTCAGAGAATGGACACTGAATTTATCAGCGTCCATTTTCCTAACCCCTGCATGTGTGCTGGTTAAGAAAACGGGACGCTGATAAATTCAGCGTCTCATTTTCTTACCTGGCAGACAGCCACCGACAGCGGACCTCTCTCTGGCTCGTGCTGTCGAGGAGGGGCTAGGGGCACTAGGCGCCTCCTTGACAGCGTGAGCCCTAACTTAAATGTTGCATCGCGCCCCCAGGAGAGGTGCCTGGGGGCGTGTTATGAAAGTGGACGCTGAACACACAGCACCCGCTTTCAGCAAAACGTTTTTGCATTGGCTCCTCTGCGCCTTAAGTACCAGATCTATTATTAATATCTACTAGAAATTTCACTTGAAAAATATTAATTCCTATCTATAAATACCACCTCTGTAACAAATCATTGTTTGTTAGTTTAGTTATAACTATGAATGTTACTCTGTAAACCGTTGTGATCTATACATGGAATGACGGTATATAAAATGTCTAAATAAATAAATAAACATTGATGTTTACTTAATGTTTACTTAATATGTGGTGCCAATGTGAAAATTCAGTGAATGAGGCCTATACAAACATTTCCACTACTTTCACAATAGTAAGCTAATTAAAAATTGGCCAATAATTAGTACAGTCTGTGAGTGGGAAAGATCCACGTTTCAAAACTGGCTGCATAATGGCCTTTTTAAAAATACTTGAAGACTGATTAATAATAGAAAGTACAGGAAGAAACAGATCGTTCCTGATACAAAACAAACCTATAGGTCAAGGATCTAAAAACAGGAGATGTTTTTCAATTTACTTAGCGTACTTTCAACTTTAATAGATGATGCATACTCATAAGCATTGCACAGTGACAGAGGGGTAAATTGTGACCTAGATAATGATGTGGAACCAATTTGTTTCAAAAGGGAATCAACTTTCAGGATGTAAAAATTAGCTAATTCTCTACAATCCGGCTGTGAATTACAATCTTTTATATCAGGCTGTTTACTTAAAGATCAAACTAAATTAAATAACTCATGAGGCCCCAAAAGAACTGGACCTATAGATTTCACATGCTGCGTAAAAGGCCTCAGCAGTTGCCTCGGTCTTCTGCTTGCACCTCTGACATTCAGCCTTCGCTTATTGCCCATTGGTCCTTTTCACTGACATTTGTCAGTGAAAGGACAAATCCCCTTTCAGGACAGCCTTCTGAAAGGCGATTGGTCCTTTTCACTGACATGTGACAGTAAAGGGACCAATTGGCAATAAGTGAAGGAGCGAATAAATTAATATTAATTGCCCGACCCTTTAATATTGATTTATTAACTCCTTCAGCCTGGTGCATGATTCCTTTCTTTTCAGTCAGTGCCTAAGAATACCATGGAACTTACCCCCCCCCCCCCCCCCCCCCCCAAGACATAGAATTTTTTGTAACTCAAATGGAGACACTTCTCGCACAGTAAAAGTAGGAAAGAGGCAGGCAAATTGGCTAATTCATTAGCAGAGCTCTAGCTAAGAGCATGGGCTCTCTTTAGCCTGGCATTACATAAGGCCTCACAATTCAGTGGACCATGCTGCTTTCTCCCACAGACACATAAAGTAATTTCAGATTTCAAAATGGGCAGGTAAACCAAAGCCTAATTAAAACAGTGGTCAGAGCATAAAACTTCTTCATTAATAAGATTTGATATTCAATTAATATTTATATATTCATTTGCAATAATGACAGGATCAAGATTAGGACCTGCCCTGCATGTTGGAGGTGAAATTACTCGACAAAATTGTAGAATAGTAAACATTTGTATATCTTTAAATAAAGAGGAGAGGAGTCAATATGGATATTTAAGTCACCCATCTTCAAAATCTTTCTCCTCCTAGAAACCAGAGACATGAAGAAATCACTTAAACAGATAGATTGGAGGACGAGAGTTTAAAGCAGTCAGACTTTCACAACCTACACCAGCCTCAAGCTTAAGAATGGATAAAACTAAGGATTTTATATAAACCACCTCTCTACATTTCTCCCCCCTCACCCGCCGACAAAAAATTATAACCTGGAGGACGGAAAGAATTTAAAAGTATGTCACTTTCAGAATGCTAAAACCTATCTAAAGTTTAATCAGAAATCAATGAAAACATCAGCTTTATGCTTAATTCAACAAACATTAATGTATTGTATAGATAATGTAGGGAAACGATGAACATGTCAATTCAGGAAGGAAGTAACAAGACAAGGGACATTCCAACAAGTAGACCTGCAGCCTTTAGACTAAGAAGGATTAGACTTGGGAAAATATCAATAACAGACCTAACCCTGTAATGCTGGAATGGAATGCTGAACAGAGGCCATTAAGCAACTATCCATGATCATAGAAACTAGGATAAAAAAACAGGAAACATTTAAACATGATTAATCTGCATTGCAGTCAAAGTTGCAGGCCTCGATTGCAAATGCCGTCAAGGCGGGCGCAAGAAGGGATGGAGTTAGGGCGGAGCTCAATGCGTTCAGAAGCAGCGATCAGGAAAACATTGGAGAACAAAGTGCATTGTGCAGATTGCCCAACTGGCAACAGGCTGTCTTAGCTGAAAGCTTACACAAGCAATCACCTCTTCACTTCTTTCCGGAAGTTGCCATAATCTTTTTTTGCAATTGAAGTACTTTGGGGAGCCACGACTGGAAAAAATGCAGATCCTAGTGCACAGTAAATTTGTTTTTCATCTTGTGCTCAACTGTGAAGATGCTGCTAGCACCGGGTACACAGGACCCATGCCCCGAGTTTCAGCCTTAGCTCCTGCTAAGGAGGAGGCTGCAGCACTGCTGGGTCGGCCGACCTGTGCGGCACGAGGCGGAGGATAAAATTACTGTATCGTTTGGGCCCATGAGGCCCGAAAAGGAAGAGGCAGCTGCTGTGTTGACCAGGCCTGCGCCACCTCTGGAGGAGGAGGAGATGACTGGTGCATCATCCGGGCCTGCACAACCCAAAGACTGCTGAGGAAAGAAGACTGCAGTGCTGCTGCCGGTACCTTGCATGCTCTAGCAAAAGAGAGGCAGAGCACTGGTGCTTTCATACCTGTGTGAGAGCACCAGTGCCTGTGTGTAAGAGAGAGATAGAGAGAATAAGTTTGCATGTGTGAAACAGAGAGCATGAGTGTGTGCATGTAAGACAGAGCACATGTGGGTAGGTATGTCTATGTGAGTGAGAGCATGAGTGAGTGTGTATGTGTGTGAGAGACAGCATGAGTGTGCATGTGATTCAGCATAAGTATATGTGTGTGTGTCAGAGACAGCATGAGTTTGTATGTCTGTGTTTGTGTGAAATTCAGAACGAGTGTGCATGTGTGTGAGAGACAGAGAGCATGTGTGTATGTGCATGTGAGATAGAGCAAGTGTGTGAATAATCAAATGAGAGTGTGCATGTTGGAGTATGTATGTATGTAAGAGAGACAGAGAGCATATGTGTATGTGAGTGAGAGACAGAGTGTGTATGTGTGTGTGAGACAGAGTGTGTATGTGTGTGTGCATGTGAGAGAGAAAGAGCATGTGTGTGTATAAGCAAACGAGAGAGACAGAAAGCGAATGGGTGTGTGATGTGAGAGAGACAGAGTATGTGTGTGTATAAGCAAATGAGTGTGTGCATGTTGGTGAGTGTGTGCATGTAAAAGAGAGATAGAAAGCATATGTATGTGTGTGCATGTGAGAGACAGATTACATGTGTGTATAAGCAAATGTGTGTGTGCATGTTGGAGAGTATGTACATGTAAAAGAGAGACAGAAAGCATATGTATGTGTGTGCATGTGAGAGAGATAGAGCTTTGTGTGTATAAGCAAACAAGTATGTGCATGTTGGAAAGTGGGTGTATGTAAGAGAGAGACAGAAAATGTATGGGTTTGTGATGTGAGAGAGACAGAGTATGTGTGTGTATAAGCAAATGAGTGTGTGCATGTTGGTGAGTGTGTGCATGTAAAAGAGAGATAGAAAGCATATGTATGTGTGTGCATGTGAGAGACAGATTACATGTGTGTATAAGCAAATGAGTGTGTGCATGTTGGTGAGTGTGTGCATGTAAAAGAGAGACACAAAGCATATGTATGTGTGTGCATGTGTTATGTTCGTGGACCCTTGAGCCGGCTAGAAGATGGTGATACAATACCGAAGGAAGGCCCTCAGCGGAGGTCGTAGCCGGGAGGCGGAACAAACCCAGGAGACCAACAGAATCTTCACCACTGGAAGCCCGAGATCCCCCCAGGAGGAGCCCTTGAGGATCCCAGCTGCTTGGACTTAGGAGCGGTCACCTGGAGACGGGTGTACGACGAGAGTTCCAGAGGACGTGAGTCGAGCAGGAAGTCGGAGCCAGGAGACCCACAGGATCTTCACCAGTGGAAGCCCGAGATCCCCCCGGGAGGAGCCCTTGAGGATCCGAGCAGCTTGGACTTATGAGTGGTCTCCTGGAGACGAGTGTACGACAAGAGTTCCAGAGGACGTGCCGAAGTCGGGAGCCAAGAAGACGAGCCGAGGTCAGGAGCCAGGAAGACAAGCCGAAGTCAGGAGCCAGGAAGACAAGCCAAAGTCAGGAGCCAGGAACAGGAGCAGGCAAAGAAAGGCTGGAGCAAGAACAAGGAACACCCAGGATCAGGAACATGCAGGAGAGACGACAGCAACGAGCAAACTCAAGGAGAGAGAACCTCATTGCAAGGCAAGGGAGAAGACTGACAAGCAAGTTTAAATACCGGTGGGCGTCTGACATCATCCTGGGGGCGGAGCCATCCTTTCCAGTGCTGGCCCCTATAAATCTTCTGCCCTTGTGCGCGAGCGCGTCTAAGGGGCGGGTCCATGTGCTCTGCATCGGCGGCATCTCTCTCGCACAGGGAGAGCCACGAGAAGGCCCCGACTAGGCCTGATGTGCGCTGAGGATGCCGGAGAGCAACGCAACAGGTAGGGGAACCGGCTGCGGCACCCCGCGGGCCCGATTCACAACAGTACCCCCCTTCTTATGGCCCCTCCTTGGGGGTCCAGGTTTGGCAGAATGATCCAGGTAGAACTGGTGGAGGAGATTCTTGTCCAGAATATTGGAAACGGGTTCCCACATGTTCTCCTCGGGGCCACAGCCCTCCCAAGAAAAGAGATACTCCCATCTCCTGTGGAAGAATCAGACATCTAAGACATCTCGTACTTGGTAGGTGGTTTCCTCTTTAGCTGTAGTCTTGGTGGATTCAGGAGGTTTATTATGGAAGACTGAGAAGACCAAAGGTTTAAGCAGAGATACATGAAATACATTGTGAATCCTCAATGTAGAT
This sequence comes from Rhinatrema bivittatum, assembly GCF_901001135.1. Lineage (NCBI taxonomy): Eukaryota > Metazoa > Chordata > Amphibia > Gymnophiona > Rhinatrematidae > Rhinatrema > Rhinatrema bivittatum. The sequence continues at coordinate 185,711 of NW_021820702.1, forward strand.
TTAAGCCGTAGGCGATAGGAAACCGTGCCTACTCATTCTAAGATGACAAAGGGGAGCTAGCCACATGGAACGGGTTTGTAACCGAATGCTCTTGGTGCTCAACCAAACCTTATCTCCCGGGCAAAATACAGGAGCAGGGTGTCGCAGTTTGTCTGCGTATCTCTTTGCCGCAGCAGCAGTTTGTTGTAATTTCCTCGGAGTAGATCACGAAAGATCTCGCAATTGTCGGGCTGTTAATTGCACCGCAGGAGAGGGCACAGTCAAAGACAGGGGCAGAGGAGGCTTGAGTTGTTTCCCGTAAACCAATTGGAAGGGGGATAGGCTGGTGCTGGAATGTCGGTGATGGTTATATGAGAATTCTGCCCAAGGTAGTAAGGCTACCCAGTCGTTTTGTTTGTCTCCTATAAAGGCTGAGAGGAATGCTTTCAAGATCCGATTAGTGTGTTCCACTTGGCCATTGCCTTAGGGGTGAAAGGCTGTGGTGAAATCCAGTTGAACCCCGAACATTTTACAAAGTGCTCTCCAGTACTTGGCTGTGAACTGTGAACCTCGGTCAGAGGCAATATGTAGCAGAAGTCCATGAACATGGAATATATGTAGTGTGAAGAGTTGTGCCAGTTCCAGGGCTGTCGGCAGCTTGGGTAGAGGTACGAAGTGTGCCATCATGGAAAATCTATGAACGGTAACCTATTCACAGTCTTCCCTTCCGAGGGTGGTAGATCCACTATGAAGTCGGTCGACAGGTGAGTCCATGGCTCTGTTGGAATGGGCAATGGTTGGAGGAGCCCCCAAGGGCGCCCAGGCAAGGGTTTTTGTCTCGCACAAGTAGGTCGAGAACCCTCATACAGTTGCACATCCTTTTTGACCTGAGGCCACCAATAATATCTGGTTAGTAGTTCCAACGTTCGAGTTGCTCCAGGATGACCTGTGGTCAGGGAGTCATAAGCCCATGACAAGACTTTCTTCCTGAGGTAGAAGGGCACCACGGTTTTACCCATGGGAACTACCTCGGAAGCCACCATGAGGACTTTAGCTGTGTCTAGGATATATTGAGGAGGGTTAGGAGCATCCTCCGACTCAGTGGTACGGGACAGAGCATCCGCCCAAATGTTCTTAGAGGCTGGTCTGTAGCGGAGAGAAAAATCGAACCGACTGAAAAATAGGAACCATCGGGCTTGCTGCGGGTTGAGATGCTGGGCTCGACACAGAAACTCCAGGTTCTTGTGATCCATATAAACGAGAATAGGATGTTGGGCCCCTTCAGCCATTGATACCATTCTTTGAAGGCCAACTTGATGGCCAATAGTTCCTTGTCTCCTATGCCATAATTCCTCTCGGCTGGTGAGAATTTCCAAAAGAAATAGGAACACGGTAGTGATTTGCCTTTTTTAGATACCTGGCTAAGTACAGCTCCTACTACAAGGTCAGACGTGTCTACCTCCACAAGGTCAGACGCGTCTACCTCCACAATGAACTGACGCTGCGGATCTGGATGATGTAGGCATGTATCCAGAAGGAAGGCTTCCTTCAAATCCTGGAAGGCAAGTTGTGCTACCAGAGGCCAATTCTTGGCATCTGCTCCTTTCTTGGTAAGGGCGGTGAGTGGGGCCACCCTCTGTGAGTAATGTGGTATGAATTGGCAGTAAAAGTTGGCAAACCCAAGGAAGCATTGTAGGGCTTTGACCCTGACTGGTTGAGGCCAATCTTTGATGGCTGTCACCTTATCTGGATCCATGTGGAAACCCGTGGAAGACACAATATAACCAAGGAAGGGCAGAGATTCTTGTTCAAACTGACACTTCTCTACTTTGGCAAAGAGAACAAAAGAAGAAGAGATGGCAGGAAGAACTGGCCAGCAATGAGAGAAGAAAGAATTCCAGGATAGCTGCAGATAAGTTAATACACACATTATATAGACATTCTTAGCCAGGCCTGTGCACACCAGAGGATTTACACAAGAGAAGAAAAAGAAAGCAAAGGGAAGAAAAAGAAAAGTAAAGTAAAGGGAAGTTAAAGAAAAGAAAGACATATAAATAAAGAAAAGAGAAAGAAAAACATTATAATTACTTTGTGAGAAGCCCTTCTTCTAATGAATTGCATTTCGTGCTGGAAAACACAAGTATAGCACAAAGTATAAATTCTTAAGACAAGAAAGAGAAGCAGAAAACAAAATAATAAAGAACTGTAGCATGAACAGCGGAATGACTGGGAGTTCCAGAACCTTTGATAAAGTTATGATAGATGGCTCATGAGTATGTAATTGTTTTTCTGTAATAGTTTAAAAAAAGAAACAAAACAAGAAAGTATAAAATAAGTTAATGAATATATATATGAGTATATGTTTACATAGTGTTATATAATGAATAAGAAAGAAAAGACATCTTAAAACAAGATATAAAAATAAAATGTATTTGATGGTTTATGAGTATATTATTGTTTGCTATCCCTGCTATCTTTATTTGGTAAGAGTATATTTGTCATTGAGAATAAAGAGGAAGGGCATATTAAATGGTACCCCTTGTGCAAATAACAGAAAACTTGCTGCCTGGTCTTTTTTTTTTATAATTCTTTGTTTACTGAATTTTTTTCATTCATATTCACAATACATATTATCTTGAACAGAAATAGAGCTAGTTACAGAAAGAAGAGTTAAGGTATTCCCAATATACCATATTCTTTTAACATATTATTCATTCATTAGTTCCTAAGAACATAAGAAATTGCCATGCTGGGTCAGACCAAGGGTCCATCAAGCCCAGCATTCTGTTTCCAACAGAGGCCAAACCAGGCCACAGGAACCTGGCGGTGCTATCGCTGCTGGCTTTCGCACCCAATAGCACCACCGTGAAAGGTGGTGCTATTGGGCGAGCTACTGGTGGCGATAATGGGTCTTACCTTATCGCTGCCAGTGAAGTTTCCACAGTGTCCACCCCGACCCCTCCTCTTCCGGTCCCGACTTCGCCCCTATCTAGCTATCACACGCAAAAAGTCTCTTTTCGCATGCGATAGGGATAAAAAATGATCCCCTTAGTTATCGCATCCCAAATATTTTCCAGAGTAATATTCATAGGTCTTACCAGATTTGGAGTTTCAATTTCTTTCGATGGACTGTATAATTTACCATGAGAGAGTTCCTTCAACCTTTCATGCTCTCCTGTAGGTTGGCCGGCAAGGCCCTGAACAGGGCTGTCCTCGATGTCTTCCCCAGAGATCTCGGCATCTCCTGTCCCCACCACTGCAAAAGAAGCATCCGCTTCCACTGAACTTCTCACCAACAGATGACCACCTTCTCTGGAGCTAGCAGGATTTTGCCGGAGGGGAGAGGGATGTCAAAGAGTCCGAAGAGAGGGCGGCCAAAGCCATTCCAGCCCCTATCTCCAACGGTGTCTCACCCGGTTTCACCATCCGCAAGACATGGGCATCCATCGGCCCCGAAAGCAAGGGTTCTGGAGGGGCTGCGGGGTAATATCTTTCTTTTGCCCTACGTTTGCGTGCTGAATGCGGCATTGCAAACAGAGAAAAATAGCAGGTAAAGTCGAATCGGAGTCGCGTTCATGCCTTCCTCTCAGCCGGCACCATCTTGGGTAGGGATGTGAATCGTGTCCTCGATCGTCTTAACGATCGATTTCGGCTGGGAGGGGGAGGGAATAGTATTGTTGCCGTTTGGGGGGGTAAAATATCGTGAAAAATCGTGAAAAATCGTTAAAAATCGAAAAATCGAAAAATCGGCACATTAAAACCCCCTAAAACCCACCCCCGACCCTTTAAATTAAATCCGCCACCCTCCCGAACCCCCCCAAATAACTTAAATAACCTGCGGGTCCAGCGGCGGTCCGGAACGGCAGCGGTCCGGAACGGGCTCCTGCTCCTGAATCTTGTCGTCTTCAGCCGGCGCCATTTTCCAAAATGGCGCCGAAAAATGGCGGCGGCCATAGACGAAAAAGATTGGACGGCAGGAGGTCCTTCCGGACCCCCGCTGGACTTTTGGCAAGTCTCGTGGGGGTCAGGAGGCCCCCCACAAGCTGGCCAAAAGTTCCTGGAGGTCCAGCGGGGGTCAGGGAGCGATTTCCCGCCGCGAATCGTTTTCGTACGGAAAATGGCGCCGGCAGGAGATCGACTGCAGGAGGTCGTTCAGCGAGGGTTCCGGCGCCTCGCTGAACGACCTCCTGCAGTCTATCTCCTGCCGGCGCCATTTTCCGTACGAAAACGATTCGCGGCGGGAAATCGCTCCCTGACCCCCGCTGGACCTCCAGGAACTTTTGGCCAGCTTGTGGGGGGCCTCCTGACCCCCACGAGACTTGCCAAAAGTCCAGCGGGGGTCCGGAAGGACCTCCTGCCGTCCAATCTTTTTCGTCTATGGCCGCCGCCATTTTTTGGCGCCATTTTGGAAAATGGCGCCGGCTGAAGACGACAAGATTCAGGAGCAGGAGCCCGTTCCGGACCGCTGCCGTTCCGGACCGCCGCTGGACCCGCAGGTTATTTAAGTTATTGGGGGGGGGGTTCGGGAGGGTGGGGGATTTAATTTAAAGGGTCGGGGGTGGGTTTTAGGGGGTTTTAGTGTGCCGGCTCACGATTCTAACGATTTATAACGATAAATCGTTAGAATCTGTATTGTATTGTGTTCCATAACGGTTTAAGACGATATTAAAATTATCGGACGATAATTTTAATCGTCCTAAAACGATTCACATCCCTAATCTTGGGAGAATCCCCTGCTGCCTGGTCTAACACAACTACAATATTAACATCTACCTCAGCCATGAGAGCAATCTTTATTGCACAGGAGTGGCATTTACAATACTCTTTTTGCCAGATATTTTGAAATCTTTATTCTTTCTTTGAGGATGATTTTATTATTATAATGTTTTATTTATATTTTTTACATTTTATGTGAAATGATAATATATGTTTTTCCATTGTTGCACTGCATACAGATTCTGGCTTAATGTGATTTCAAGATGAGTTTGTCTGCTTGTTTCTCTTCATATTTTATGGTCTCTTTAGTCTGTTTTTGGTGAGGTTTGTTTGCATTCTCCATATGTGTGCAAGACTAGGGATGTGAATCGTTTTAGGACGATTAAAATTATCGTCCGATAATTTTAATATCGTCTTAAACCGTTATGGAACACAATACAATAGAGATTCTAACGATTTATCGTTATAAATCGTTAGAATTGTGAGCCGGCACACTAAAACCCCCTAAAACCCACCCCCGACCCTTTAAATTAAATCCCCCCCCCTCCCGAACCCCCCCCCCCCCAAATGACTTAAATAACCTGCGGGTCCAGCGGCGGTCCGGAACGGCAGCGGTCCGGAACGGGCTCCTGCTACTGAATCTTGTTGTCTTCAGCCGGCGCCATTTTCCAAAATGGCGCCGAAAAATGGCGGCGGCCATAGACGAACACGATTGGACGGCAGGAGGTCCTTCCGGACCCCCGCTGGACTTTTGGCAAGTCTTGTGGGGGTCAGGAGGCCCCCCCCAAGCTGGCCAAAAGTTCCTGGAGGTCCAGCGGGGGTCAGGGAGCGATTTCCCGCCGCGAATCGTTTTCGCACGGAAAATGGCGCCGGCAGGAGATCGACTGCAGGAGGTCGTTCAGCGAGGGTTCCGGCGCCTCGCTGAACGACCTCCTGCAGTCGATCTGCCGGCGCCATTTTCCGTACGAAAACGATTCTCGGCGGGAAATCGCTCCCTGACCCCCGCTGGACCTCCAGGAACTTTTGGCCAGCTTGGGGGGGGGCCTCCTGACCCCCACAAGACTTGCCAAAAGTCCAGCGGGGGTCCGGAAGGACCTCCTGCCGTCCAATCGTGTTCGTCTATGGCCGCCGCCATTTTTCGGCGCCATTTTGGAAAATGGCGCCGGCTGAAGACAACAAGATTCAGTAGCAGGAGCCCGTTCCGGACCGCTGCCGTTCCGGACCGCCACTGGACCCGCAGGTTATTTAAGTCATTTGGGGTGGGGGATTTAATTTAAAGGGTCGGGGGTGGGTTTTAGGGGGTTTTAATGTGCCGGTTTTGCGATTTTACGTTTTTTCGATTTTTCACGATTTTTCACAATATTTTACCCCCCCAAACGGCAACAATACGATTCCCTCCCCCTTCCAGCCGAAATCGATCGTTAAGACGATCGAGGACACGATTCACATCTCTATGCAAGACTAGGTATTTTGCTAGCAAGTAGTTTTTGTGTAGAGATCTATAGCAGCTTGTCTTGTTCTGTTTTCCTAATAGGAGGTGTACTGTTGTTGTAGGATCTAGTGTAATATTTGTCATGTTGCCTTTTCATTGGTAGGATTGTTGCTATTTGAGTGCTGGGAGTTAGTCCTATTTGCTGCAGAAGATTTATTATATTGTAATAGGAATTCACTTTTTTTCAGAGGATTCTTTGCCAATTTGTTGTCTGCATCAAATTAAAGACAGCACAATTTTTAAATCTCTACAATGCTGTAACTCAAAGACTGCATGTAAGTGGCTGGGTGATCTACTATGCTGTGCTGTATGTGGGTCCCTCAGCCAGCTGTAAGTGCACCTTGAGAAGAGATGTGTGGATGATCGCTGCACATAATATTCCAAAACATTGGAAAAAATGATCAATGCACCCATAATGCACTTGTGCATAGATAATTACTGATATGCATGCATCTATGCAAATTATGCTCTGCCACTCTTATGGTGTTTAAAATAGATTCATGAGTGCATCAATTGTCATTGCACCCATAGGGGCAGATCTTAAAACCTGCACGCGGGCGTAGATTTGTTCGCGCAACCCGGCGCAAACAAATCTATGCCCGATTTTATAACATGCGTGTGCAGCCGCGCGCATGTTATAAAATCCAGGGTTGGCACACGCAAGGGAGTGCACAATTGTACAACTTGCGTGCGCCGAGCCACGCAGCTTTCCTCCGTTCCCTCCGAGGTCACTCCAAAATCGGAACGGCCACGGAGGGAACTTTCCTTCCGCCTCCCCCCACTTTCCCCCCACTTTCCCCTCCCTTCCCCTACCGAACTACTCCCCAGCCCTACCTAAACCCTCCCTTACCTTTGTCGGAGAAGTTGCGCCTGCCTACCGGCAGGCATAGCCTACACACACCAGCCAACAGCCGGCCCACGATCCCGGGCACAGCGGCAAATGGCCGCTGTGCCCGGAGGCTCCGAACATGCCCCGCCCCCCGGACCACCCAGGATCGCCCAGACTCCACCCCTTTTTGCAAGTCCCGAGACATACGCACGTCCCAGGGCTTGCGCGCGCTGCCAAACCTATGCAAGATAGGCTTTGCGCGCGCAGGGGCAGGTTTTCGGGATTAAGCGCATATGTTATGCGCGTAACCCTTTGAAAATCTGCCCTATAATGCACATGTGCATACATAATTAATGGAATGCATGCATCTATGACTTCAGTGCCAGGAAACGTAGTGGAAACTATTCTCAAGATCAAAATCGTAGAGCATGTAGAAAGACATGGTTTAATGGAACACAGTCAGCATGGATTTACCCAAGGAAAGCCTTGCCTAACAAATCTGCTTCATTTTTTTGAAGGGGTTAATAAACATGTGGATAAAGGCAAACCAGTAGATGCAGTGTATTTGGATTTTCAGAAGGCGTTTGACAAAGTCCCCCATGAGAGACTTCTAAGAAAACTAAAAAGTCATGGGATAGGAGGCAATGTCCTTTTGTGGATTACAAACTGGTTAAAAGACAGGAAACAGAAGTAGGATTAAATGGTCAATTGTCTCAGTGGAAAAGGGTAAATAGTGGAGTGCCTCAAGGATCTGTACTTGGACCGGTGCTTTTCAATATATTTATAAATGATCTGGAAAGGAATATAACGAGTGAGGTTATCAAATTTACGGATGATACAAAATTATTCAGAGTAGTTAAATCACAAGCGGATTGTGATACATTACAGGAGGACCTTGTGAGACTGGAAGGTTGGGCATCCAAATGGCAGATGAAATTTAATGTGGACAAGTGCAAGGTGTTGCATATAGGGAAAATAACCCTTGCTGTAGTTACACAATGTTAGGTTCCATATTAGGAGCTACCACCCAGGAAAAAGATCTAGGCATCATAGTGGATAATACTTTGAAATCATCAGCTCAGTGTGCTGCAGCAGTCAAAAAAGCAAACGGAATGTTAGGAATTATTAGGAAGGTAATGTTTAATAAAACGGTTAATAAAATGTAAAATGTCATAATGCCTCTGTATCGCTCCATAGTGAGACTGCACCTTGAATACTGTGTACAATTCTGGTTGCCGCATCTCAAAAAATATATTGTTGCGATGGAGAAGGTACAGAAAAGGGCAACCAAAATGACAAAGATGTTGGAGGTTAGGGTTGTTCAGCTAGGAGAAGAGACAGCTGAGACGGGGATATGATAGAGGTCTTTAAAATTATAAAAGGTCTTGAATGAGTAGATGTTATTTACACTTTTGGATAATAGAAGGACTAGGGGTCATTCCTTGTAGTTAGCAATTAGCTCATTTAAGACTAATCGGAGAAAATTCTTTTTCACTCAATGCACAATTAATCTCTGGAATTTGTTGCCAGAGGATGTGATTAGTGCAGTAAGTGTAGCTGGGTTCAAAAAAGGTTTGGATAAGTTCTTGGAGAAACTGCTATTAATCATGTTGACTTAGGGAATGGCCTCCGCTATTACGGGCAACAGTAGCATGGGATCTTCTTAGTGTTTGGGTACTTGCCAGGTTCTTGTGGCCTGGTTTGACCTCTTTTGGAAACAGGATGCTTGGCTTGATGAACCCATGGTCTGACCCAGCATTGCAATTTCTTATGTTCTTATGTTCTTAAGATTATGCTCCATCATTCTTAGAGTGTTTCAGATAGATTCATGGGTTTATCACTCATCATTGATAGCTCTGTCGGTTCTGTTGATCAGTTCTGTTGATCCATTGGCAGATTGTCCATTGCTACAGTGGGGATGCTCGAACAGAATGAACAGAGAGGCAGGTTCAGGGGTAGTGTTGGTAATTTATGCAAATTTATGTAAATGACAGTTGGTTCTGGTGTTTCTACTCTCCCTGGTCTTCATGTGTCCAGTCCTCGCCTGTAGAAACATTGGCAACCCTGCTAGGGAGGGTGGGGAGAATGAACGGACCTGTGGGCCCATGCCCTGGATCTTTTAAATACCTCATCTGCTCATCTGGGAGGCTGCATGTGACCAACCAGACACTGTGATACCAACGGTCAGCTGTGGCAGAAAAGCATTTCAAGCTCCAAGAGAGCCCTAATATAAATTTCCTAGCGTGTAGCCAGATGGACTCAGGACCAGTGGGTTATGTGCTCTTCTGCTAGCAGATGAGAGACGGAGTCAGATTTCACAGCTGACGACACCCTAGATATACCCCTACAGTGACCACAGATCCTCAGTATCCTCCTCAAAAAGCCATTGTGGATATATATCTTGCGTAAACAACTTGCTTAAAACTGATTAAACTTGATTAAACTGATTGAACTGATTTAAAAAAAAACTGGAGACCGCCAGTGCACACAACCAAGTTAACGCCGACACCGGACAAACTGCGGGTGTCCTGAACTAGAGGTAGGCAACAGCTTACCCGTATTTGTTTTAATCTCGAGGTTCACTTTCCAAGGCCCTCTTTCTCTGGAGGCAGCCGTGGGTGGGATGCTGAGTCCATCTGTCTACACTAAGGAAAACAAAATTATCAGGTAAGTAATTTCTCCAATCATCTAATTAATCAAAGAAGCTCTCAGTTCACGCACTGGTTACTCAATCAGCCTGGGAAGTTGATTTCTGGTGATGACTGCTTGACAGTGGCTATTGTTTTTTTTTGTGTGTGAAGAGCTGTTTTGCTTCTATCTTCTCCCAAGGTTGTACCGCTTTATTTGACTTTATTTCCAGTACAAGTATATATTGGTCTTACAACATAACTTAGTGTGTGGTCACTTTTTATTTAGAGGTGGCATGAGTGATCCCCTGGGCCTTACAGCTCTGCTGCCCCTCCATGAATGAATCTTGATCTGAATTTGTAGCAGGTGAAAGTAACCTCTTGCCTGTTTCAGGGCTCACAAATGGAATTGGCTGCAGGACCAGCCTTCAGGTTCTCCATTTGCCATTTCCCTCTATCGCCTACCACTCAAGCAGTTTCTGATCTGGTCCCTCATCCCAGGCTGCTCAGTTTGTTCCTGGAACACTGTCAAAAGTGTTGCTGAAATGTAAGTGCACCTTGTCTGCTCCAGTGTCCGCCTATGATCTAACTTGACTTAGCAGCAGTAGCTTGGGCACATGAAGCTTTCTGTCTGAGAAATTATGAAGCCCTGAAGCAACACCGTCTGTGCAATGCTAGCAATATTGACGTTGTTTCCAACCCTCTTCTTACATTTGGCAGTCTTTTCCATTACTCTCTGCCACATTTGGAAAGCCTGGCTTCTCTGGGAAAGATGCGTACTCTTTGATATTGTTTGAAAGAAATCACATAAATGTGAAATGCTCACATGAAAAGGGAGGTTTCAGATGGATGAATGAAAAGTATAGACTTTGCCTGGATGAAGCCTTTCACCCCCCCAAAATTGTAACTGGCATGGGAATGATTACTCAGCTGCTCTCTTTAAAACTATATTACTGAGAGAACAGTATGCACGAGATCAGGTGCATTCAGGGTGGTGTGGCTGCTTCTGTTCTGGATTTTTGTTCTCAGTGTAATGTACTTTCATATCTAACTCATCAGTTACTCAAAAGAGGAGCAGATTTTCTGTCCTGAGCTCACTTTGGCTCCTGTGCCCCACTGGATTCAAAATACTCCACCCTCCCGACCTTCAGCAGTGACCTCTAAGATCTGACTCATTGGCCTCCATGTTCTTGAAAGAGAGGGAGTGGGTGTGAGAGAGAAAGCAAGCGGGGAAGCGACCCAGGGAGAAGCAAGAGGAGGATCTGGAATAAGATTATCTGCTAGGCAGAGAGTAAAAGGACACATCAAAGACAAAGTAAACTAATAAAGAGAAATAATTTAAGGAGAAAGACAGACAGATGCAAGCCCAGGATGGGGAAATGGGGGAGCTCTCTGAGGACAGGGCTGAGGGATGAGCTCAGCTTTCAATGCTGCAGCTAGGACAGGAACCAAAGCAGGGAATGCGACGGCCCTCCTCGGAGCAGGCTCCTGGCTGTCAGTTTTAATGTCTCGGATCATTTCTAACCAGGCTCTCTTACCCGACATCAGTTTGCTGGAAGACCAGAAGATTTTTCTGCATTCTTAATGTTATTACCTGGTACGGCGTTTGTTGCACTCATTATTTTTAATATACTTCCCTGTCATGGTTTGTAGAAGGGGAAAAAGTTTACATAATTATATTTCTGTTGATGATCTGTTGATATCACTTCTGCTGCCTGTTAAATGGCACAAGCTCTCCAGAAGAGAAGAAAAAATATTGCCACATTGCAACTGTATGCAGAACGCGGAGGGCAAAACCTAGGGGGGAGATGGCAGGGAGCATGGGGCAAAGGACAGTGATAAGGGAACGGGGCAGAGGACAGGGAGCTAGGGACAAGAATACTGAACAGGGAGCAGATGCATAAGACAGGGAGCAGGAGATGGGGGCAGAGGATGGGGAGCAGGGGTTAGCTGCAGAGAGAAAGAAGCTTGGGAGCAGGAGGAAGAGAACACGGACAGAGGACAAGAAGGAAAGGTCATGGAGCTTGGCAGTAGATGCCCGGAGGAGAGGTGACAAAATTTAAACATGCTTAGGACAGATATACGGCACAATGATAGGAGCAGGGTTGGGAGGCTGCAATATTGCAAACATCACTCCCTTGAGGACAGAGGGCAGGGGAGAGTCAATGAGAAGAAAACAAGAGCAGATAGAAGTCCAAGCTCTGGATATTGGGGTGGGCAACTGCAGACTCCAGCTCCCCAGAATTCAGTGGTGGCCAAGGATTGTCAAGTAAAACCATGTGGATGTAGGCCAGTGTTTTCCAACTTGTGTGCCATGGAAAAGTCACCACTGCCTGTCGATGCTCAGATCCAGACCTGCACTTCGCCTCTGCTCTCACAGCAACAAGAGACACCATTAATGGCTCTTAAATGTGTAGGAGGTCCTTTTTGAGTATAGCATGAGCCCTGGAATGCAATAATTAATGGGCAGCATGCAGGACACTCATTGCACAAGCACACTGCTGCACCTGCTCCTTTCAGTGCTATGCCCAGGCTGAGCGTGCACTAAGCATTGGATGTCAGGAGTATGGGCCCATTTTATGCAGGACACTCATTGCAGCAGTGCACTGCTGAGCCTGCTCCTTTCAATGCTATGCCCAGGCTGAGTGTGCACTGATCACTGGATGTCAGAAGTATGGGCCCTGCATAAAAGAAAGTGTCTCACTTCACTTCCTTGCCTTGGCAATCAGGTCGATCACCTAGTGATAGCAAGTTTGCCTTCCTGCGTTCCAGTCTCTCTGTTCCAGTGTCTTCCGTGTCTCCCGTTCCAGCATCTCCTGTGTCTCCCGTTCCAGCATCTTCTGTGTCTCCAGTCCCAGCATCTTCTGTGTCTCCAGTTCCAGCATCTCCTGCGCCTTCGTCTCTCCATCTCTGGTGGTACCCTTCGGACTGATTTCACGGTACTGACCTTTGCCTGTTCTTGACTCCTCTCTGATCGCTGCCTGACCTGACCTTTGCCTGGAACTCTGACTATGCATGGACAGACCCCTGCTGCCGACCCTGCCTGGCTGACCATTCTACACCTAGACTCTGGCATTCATTCTCGCCATACACTCGGACACTCTATTCTGGCCTCCTGCGACCTCTGGACTTCCGTACCTGAACACCGACTGTGCACCCTTGTTCGTGATGGGCACTCCCTTGAACTTTCTCTGAAGGAGACCCTGTGAGGCCCAGCTAAGACCAGGCAACTCGGGCAATCAAGGCTTAACCTGAGGGAACTCTGGGTTGCTATTGGTGAAGCTCCAGCTAGCCTCTGTCTCCTCCTGTGCTCCGCCTCCTGGTAGCAGGTGCTCTCGGGGTCCGACCGGAGGGCCGTACCAATCCTGCACAAGGCCACTCCCAGCGCAACATTGCTGTTATGGTTGAGCGGTGTTTGGGTGGATCCTTGGGTACTGTGGCAGATGACCATGCCCACGGGGAGGAGCCCCGTGAGGAGCCACAATACTAGGCTAGACTCAGAACACACAAACACAGTTAGTTCTTTATTATACAGCTTGAAGAGTACCACCAGAGGTGTCAGTAGTGAGGCAGTCTGGTAGTTGCAGTCTCAGGGACCTCGGCAGAGGGAGCCCTTCTCACCCCGTTGGTATTGGAATGTTCCGAAGCAGGTTTCCCAGCAAGGAAGTACTGTGGATGAGATAGACTGAGAGTTAAAATACTCACTAGGTGTTTGCTATGAGTATGCGATTCCACCAGGTTGTAGAAGAAAGTACAGGCATCGAGGCAGGGAGAGCAGGCCCTCGAGAAGCGAGTATCTGTTCCCTGTAAGGCACCTGAAATAAAGTAGAGGGCCCCTGAGGAGCGAGTACCCAGGTTGGCAGTTACCCCGAAGGGCAGAGAGAGAGCTTCCAGCAGCAGCACGGAAGCGGCAGAGTAGCGTAGATAGAAATGGAATAGTCCCGATTCAAGACCTTGCTAACTCAATGAGCTAGCAAATTAGAATAAGTTATATACCCGGATGGCGTGATGTCAGCAAGGGGGAATGCCCCCGAGGTTCGTGCCAAGGTTGGAATAAAGATGTGGGTGATGCGCGCGCACACTAGTAGGTACCTGGGAGGAGCATGGCGGGAGGCTGCACCATAGCCTTTCCGGGGACGCCGGAGAGGTCGGCTTGTAGATGCGGCAGTAACCATATTTCCTAGGTAAGTGGGAGGAGCCGTGAATAAGGTGAGGCAAAAGGGGAGAAGCCGTCTAGCACCGACGGACACAACAGTACCCCCCTTCAAAGGGCGTCCACGCTGTTTCCTACCAGGTTTTGGTTTCTGAGGATGCAATCTATGGAAGTCTAGTAGCATCTCTTTATCCAGTATATTAGCCAATGGAATCCAAGAATTATCTTCACGTCCATAGCCTTCTCATGATAAGAGGTATTCCCATACTCTGCCTCTTTTTCTCACATCGAGAATAGCGTCTACTTTGTATTCGATGTCTTCTTCTGCATCTATAGATGTAGCTTCTGGTGACTTGTTGGAGAACTCACTAAGGATCAATGACTTCAATAGTGAGACGTGGAACGCATTGTGGATCTTCAATGTAGATGGTAGCTTCAGACTATAGGTGAGTTTGCCTAGTCGTTGGAGAATGGGAAATGGTCCAACTAAGCGAGGAGCGAAGCGAGCTGAAGGTAGTTTAAGTCTCAAGTGCTTAGTGGATAGCCAGACTTTGTCACCAGGCTGGAACTCTGGAGCCATGCAATGGTGAGCATCATATTCTTTTTTAGCTCGAAGTCCTGCTTTAAGAAGCATCTCTTTTGTCTGAGTCCAAAGTTGTTGAATATCTTTGGCAGTAGATTGAGCTGCCGGGGACGACACTGATAATGGAAGTGGCAGTAGTGGCAGTGGTAGTCATCCATAAACCAATTCAAATGGTGTTGATCCAGTGGATGTTGCTGGATGAGAATTGATGGCGAATTCAGCCCAGGGCAACAGTTCACTCCAATCATTCAGATGAGTGTTCATGTAGGCATGAATGAACTGCTTGAGTTTCCTGTTCATTCTCTCTGTTTGCCCGTTAGATTGTGGATGGAATCCTGAGGTGAAGTCGAGAGAAATATCAAACTTCTTGCATAGTGCCTTCCAGAACTTAGCTGTGAATTGGGCTCTTCGATTGGAGACTATGTGCTTAGGCATGCCGTGGAGGCAGAAGATGTGCGTGATGAAGAGCTTGGTGAGCTCCATGGCGGTGGGTAAGCCAGGGAGAGCCACAAAGTGAGCCATCTTTGAGAACCGATCTACAGTAACCCAAATCATGTTGTTTCCTCCTGAAAGTGGTAAGTCTACCACGAAGTCTGTGACGATGTGTGTCCATGGTTCGTCAGGTACTGGCAAGGGTTGGAGCATACCCCAAGGACGACTGGGTGGCGTCTTCTGTCTGGCACAATTTGTGTAGGAAGCAACATAGGAGAATGTGTCTTCCTTCATGGTGGGACACCAATAAAAGTTTTGTAGCTTAGCCAGAGTTCTGTGTTGGCCAGGGTGTCCTGCCAGTTTAGAGTCGTGAGCCCATGCTAACAACTTCTTTCTGAGGTTCTTGGGTACGATGGTCTTTCCTGCAGGTACTGAGTGAGTAGCTGTCAAAATAACCCTTTCTGGGTCAATGATGTGTTGTGGCTCCTCTGGAATATCCTCTGAGAGGAATGAGTGAGACAAGGCATCTGCTCTGATATTCTTATCTCCAGGGCGGTATTTTAGCACAAAGTTAAATCTGTTGAAAAACAGAGACCATCTCGCTTGTCTATGATTTAGGCGCTGTGCGTGGTGGATGTACTCCAGATTCTTATGGTCTGTAAAGACAGTGACTTGATGTTGCGCTCCTTCGAGCCAAGGGCGCCATTCTTCGAATGCCATCTTTATAGCCAGGAGCTCTTTATCTCCTATTCCGTAATTTTTCTCTGCTGGAGAGAAGCGATGGGAGGCCCTCGATGAGCGAGTACCTGTTCCCTGTATGGCACCTGAAATAAAGCAGAGGGCCTATGAGTAGCGGGTAACCATGTTGGCATTTACCCCGAAGGGCAGAGAGAGAGAGCTTCCAGCAGCAGCACGGAAGCGGCAGAGTAGTGTAGACAGGAACAGAATAGTCCCAATTCAAGTCCTTGCTAATTCAACATGCTAGCAAATTAGAATAAGTTATATACCCGGATGGCATGACGTCAGCAAGGGGGAACGCCCCCGAGGTTCGTGCCAAGGTTGGAATAAAGACATGGGTGACACGCACGCGCACCCTAGTAGGTCCTGGGAGGAGCATGGCGGGAGGCTGCACCATAGCCTTTCCGGGGACGCCTGAGAGGTCGGCTTATAGACGCGGCAGTAGCCATCTTTCCTAGGTAAGCGGGAGGAGCCGTGAATAAGTTGAGGCAAACGGGGCGAAGCCATCTAGCATCGACGGAAGCAACAAATGCGAGTACTGAAGTCAAATGTTGAGCTGTGAATACTGAAGAAAACTGCTAACAAGAACATTTTAAAAGGAGCGGATGTGCCCCCATAAATGCACGTATTGGGCACATGAGCAAAAATATCATGGGTGCAAGTACATGTGTATCATTTAAACTATCCCTGCCACGTGTATGTGTGGAGCTTTTACGTGCAAAAGAACATAAGAACATAAGAAATTGCCATGCTGGGTCAGAGCAAAGGTCCATCAAGCCCAGCATCCTGTTTCCAACAGAGGCCAAACCAGGCCATAAGAATCTGGCGATTACCCAAACACTAAGAAGATCCCATGCTACTGATGCAATTAATAGCAGTGGCTATTCCCTAAGTCAACTTGACTAAAAGCAGTCAATGGACTTCTCCTCCAAGAACTCATCCGAACCTCTTTCGAACCCAGCTACATTAACTGCACCAACCACATCCCCTAGCAACAAATTCCAGAGCTTAACGTACTCACCCGAGACTGGGGGAAGGGAGAAAGAGACTTGCACCTCATCATGACCAGTAGTAAAGTTGCCTGATAGGCAACCCTGAGCGATTATTCTGGTGCCAGACAAGATGTGATTAAGGCTTTTCCCAAAGAAGGAAGTTTCTTTTGAAACATTGCAATGTCAGATTAAAGGAGCACTTAAATTACACAGCAGATACTACCATAAGCTTGCTGAGCAGACAAGATGGACCATTTCGTCCTTTTCTGCTATCATATCTGAAAGTACAGAGTTTTACTGCACAAACTTGAGTTTTTATATGCAAAGGAAATATGCTTTAAAATAATGTACACGCTCACAAGCATCTAATGACCAATGAGTAACTGTTTTGCATGTTGAAGGGATTTAAACACGAGGTCTGTTGTGATGCCCTGTGTTTATAGGATGGTCATTTCATAAGCTTTCTCACTGTGAGTTACACATCTCGCCCTGAATTTTGTTAAAAGTGATGACTTTTTCCTATGGTCTAAGAGTTGATTCTTTTTTCTTTTTGGGTTCTTTCATTCCTAATATTAAACAGTCTTTCATATTGGGATCTGCCAAATACTTCCACAGTTGGAGACAGGATGCTGGGCTCGATGGACCTTTGGTCTGAACCAGCCTGGCACCTCCTATGTAACATCCAGACCCCTGTACGATCCCCCATTTTAGGAATGTAGAGAATGAAAATGCTGAGGAATATGAGAACAGGTTTAGAGCCAAGTATCACTGGCACCCTGAGGCAGATGTTATCAAAATAGAGAGCTATGTCAGGGCATGCGGAAGAAAGGCTGATTTTGGATAAGTACTTTGTAAATTTGGCATTATAATTGGAAATTGCTCTGTTAAAACCAATGATTATAATGGGGGTTATTCAAGCAATGGCTTCCGTGTAGAAAAGTGTCTTGGATGCTTGACTCATATTATTTATAAAGGTTTCAGGAAGTACAGTATTAGTGTTATATAGGTGCATCTTATTTTGGATACTATGGGGTACATTTTTAGCCATGGACCACCTAGCACAATTGGTTGAATAAACTAACTATGCAGCTAAATTTACAGAATTATTCAGAGGAGCGAGCGTGCTGCTAAATATCCCCTGCTACCTTAAAGTTGGCTGGATAAGTTTATCTGACTAACTTCAGGTGCTAGCTAGCAATCTTAATTTTATCTGGTTGTCAGTTGGATGACACTGAAAATTACTGTTTATCTGTGTCCTAGAATGCCCCTGATATAGCTGGGTCAGATTAAAATGTCCTGCTGTCGCTCCTTGTGACCTTGGGCAAGTCACTTTACCCTCCATTGCCTCAGGTACAAACTTAGATTGTAAGCCCTCTGGGGATAGGGAAATACCTACAGTACCTGAATGTAAACCGGTGTGATATCTCGATTGAGATCAAATGTCGGTATATAAAAATAATAAATAAATAAATAAATAGATAAATAAATAAATATCAGGGGCAGTTGGAAAGCAGGATTTCTAAATCTTGGCGTTTATTTATTTATTTACAGATTTTTTTATATACCGGGGCACGAGAATCACATCACCTCGGTTTACATATAACATTAATTCAGCATAGCGCTTTACAATATAACATTATAACTGAATGAATACAGAACAATGTATAACTTTGTAATAGGAGAATAAATATCAAGCTATTAGTGTCTTATAAATAAACTATCGTGCCTAATCAGGTAATCTCTGCAGATATATTACAGAACTCACTGGAAGGTGAGGGGGTTTCTAGGAGAGGAGAGGGATGAGAGGGGGGAATATCGAGTAGGATGTGATAGCGACTTAGAAGAATAGAATAGATCTCAGTTCATTAATAGTAGGCTTTTTTGAATAACCAGGTTTTTAGGTTTTGTTTAAATTTTTTATGGCATGGTTCCTGGCGTAATTCAGAGGGCATAGTGTTCCATATTGTGGACCCAGCAATGATGAGTGAACGTTCTTTCGTAGTAGAAAGTTTGGTCAGTTTAGAAGCGGGGATCTTCAGTTTAGCTAGATGCTGTTTATCCAGATAAGTCCAGGACTTAGCCAGACGAATGCCCTGAAAATTGACCCCTACAGATTTTTTCAATCCAGAGTGGTTCGTTTGCGCAGAATTAAACTTTCCTTTGTTCACAGACCTGTGAACTCCTGCATCGGTGCCTGAGCTTTTATTTTATCTGCAGGTCATGTCCTCTTCTTGTGCGTTGGCAGCTCTGCCAGGGGCCGTGGTCCATTCCATGTCAAACTTCTCTTAGGAAACCGCAGACTCTCTCCAGACCACTCACCCTCTCTCCCTCTTCAGAGGAAATAGTACCTCAATATCACAGCGAGTGCCCAGTCACATGCCCTGGACCAAAGCACATGGGGGTCTCACTTCAGGGATGTTCCTTGGCTGTCGGGTTACAGATGCATGAAATATCCTCCCAGTGGAAAAGGTGGTATAGGCAATCCCCCCGAAACCGAATTCAGAAAAACCCTCATTAGATCTCTCAGTTTCCTCTCTGACAACTCTTACCTCAGATATTCACCCAAGTTTGCAATTTAGCCAGAGATCTCTGAAAGTTTCTCAAGAAAAGACAGAAAAGCATTCAGATGCTACAGAGACGATACAAACCAAGGTAGGTAAAGCAAATATATCCACACACAGGAAGCTGGAAAATCTGGAGAATGCTTCCAAATATTTAAATTTACACATATTAGATTTCCCTAGACTGAATCTAATGATACGGAGTATTGGGTGAATGTTCCCTATTACTAAGGCTTTTTTTTTTTTTTTTGCTGACAGTAATGAATGAAGGATGGAATGAAATGCCTCAAGCAGTAGAACGCAATGATGCACTATACCTGGCTGCATACTTGGAAAGATCTATAGAAATGTTGATCTCATTTAGAAAAAAATTATTACCGGTAGTTTCTTTTTCCTTCTCTCAGAATCGTGACAGCATCCTAAAATTTTATTTTAGGGAAAGAACAGCTCTTTTCTTTGTAAATAAAGTTTGGATATTTCCAGAGCCACTCAGGCTCGTAGAAAGAAATTTCCAGCAATTCACCAAGAGGCTGTTGCTCTTGGAGTATTGTGTGTTATTTGATTTCCTTGTACATGTATATTGCATTTGGAGAATGTTCAGTATATCTTTTCTGAGCCAGATCACTTACGTTTCTTTTTAGATTCTAAGAGATTATAACAAAGAATCTAGAATGTTTTGTCTGAGATTGTTAACCTGCATTCCTTCTTGTTGTGAGATCTCTAAGCTCCTTTTTAGATTCTAAGAGATTATCACAAGGAATCTAGAATGCTTTCTCTGAGAGCATCATTCTAAGTTCCTTTTTTCTTATTATGTGTTCTGGCTTGGGACTTTCCTATCTTCCCTCCTTCTTGTGGACTTTAATTAGTGGTACTCAGGTTTATTATTCTTTTTATTACCTTAATATTAATTTTTCTTCTCTTAGTATTTGGATTGCAGTAACAAGATTATCTTACATTGTTAATCTGAAAATCAATAAAGTCAAAAGAAAAGGCCTGGGATAAGCATAGAGGATTCTTAGGTATGGAGAATCAAGGATACAGCTGAAGATTAGGTTAGGATCAGTGGAAGGTTGCAGGAAGGGAGAATGAAAGAATGTGAAAATGAGACAGAGTTTGTGATTTTTTTCTTTGCCGTCTCCTATCAGTGAAACCCAGTAAGCTGCTATTCTAAACTGCTTTGCTCAGGAATAGCTGCAAGGTAACAAAGGTTTCAGGCTTAGCACAGCCAGCAAGCAGTTGGTATCATTAATTCTGTGCTCCTTGGAAACCGCAGACTCTTGCAAGGTCAGTGTTTCCTCTTTCACTCCTGATGTGCAAGTTTCATTAAACAAGTTAACAAAAAGCAGATAAAGCAGGTGCAATCTTCTGTCTCTCACAGTACATTAGCCTCAGGAAATGTCAGAGCCAGAGTCAGGAGACCGATGTGTCTGTGCTGTTTGTGAAGCTCCCACTCACAAGAGACAGAGGTTTGAGTATCCAACCTTTTAAGTGAACTGCAGCAGAAAAAAAAAAAAAGAGAACAATGCAGCTGTGTAACTTGAGCCGCCAGCCCAGGAAACCCAAAATACCGCTTACGGTGAAGGTGCTTAACTGACCATTGAATAAAAGAGTCACAGATTCAGGTAGGGGATTTGCATGTCACAGCCCCCTGGACCTCTTCTGGAAAATCACTAAACAATCAGAGGATTTAAACTCCTAAATTACAGAGCTATGACTGGGAAAGGGATTTATGAGAGAAATGTACTGGAAAACAGTCCTAGGAATCAAACAGATTTTCACCCTGACTAACAAGGGTATTCAGACACGTGGGTACCAAGTTCCCAGACAATAGAGGGGATGGCCATGCAGGATAGAGAGGTGTGCACATGGTCTGGCTCTGAGGTCCTGTCTGGGACTTGGCCTTTTGGCTGAGAGCTGACCCATACAGGGTCAGACAAAAGATAAAGCAAAAGCAAGGCTGAGAGAAGGTGGCTTATCCAGGCTGAGTAACAGCACATCACTGGCCATGAGCTTAGGGAAGATAAAATCACTGAAAGCTGACACTGTTGAGGGCAAGAACCACTAAACCACTAAAACAGCCATGAGCCTAGTGGAGCTATAAACCAAAGCCAGGGAAAACCTTTCTACTGAGGGAGGAGAACTGAAGTACAGCAGCAGGCAGGGAGGTAGAGTGGTCCCCCCCTTGAGTGAGCGGACCCCAGCGGCAGATCTCACTTCAGCAGTCCGGGAGGTGGAATCAGGTCCCCCAAGAGGGCATGGACTCCAGTGGCAGTTTGGAAGGCATAGTCAGGTCAGCAGTTGCATCTTTTCGCATGGGTGAGACTTGGGATAAATGGGTGAGGATAATAATAATACTTGAGTAAGCAGGAATGCAAGAGGTCCCTTCTATTCCTTTTGGTGGTATATTGTGGGGGCCAAGAAATTGCCAAATACTAAATGTTCTTGCTACCTTGTAGAAATGGATATAGTTGTATGGCCTGAGACTACTAACCACGAGTAGATAAGTGTGCTTTTTAACATCCTATTAACCATGTACAGAGTCATGTAGAAATGTATATACTTATACCGTCTAATAGACCTGTATATATTTGTACATACTTCCAGCCTTGTTCACAGTCCCATTTGTTTTCTTGGGGTGAAGAGAGGGAAATCCCACCCACTAACATCTTCTTTCCCAGGTCAAGGCACCACATGCCAAAATCGTGAGGATCAACAAAGTCTGCTCTAGGGGGGCTCCCGCCAGGTTGGTCCTGGACCCAGGAACGCCTTCTGAGGTAAGCGGTCAAGAGGGCATTACATTTGTATTTCCAGTCGGCGGGCAGAATAACTGTGTCCTCAGCATGCTGTTTATGGCCTTTACTGTACTTTTGAAAATCCTGTCGCATGAATAAATATCAAAGAGCAAATAGCACACCAGATCTTCAGAACTATTAAATGCTCAGCTAAATTCCCATAAACTTGCAGAGCTCTAAAACCTCTCTCTGGATCCAAGATAGCCGCTGCTTGAAGTCAGAGATAGCGTCAGCATCCTGTCTCTTCTTCTGTTATTCTTATTACTTTAAAAAATGCCTCATACCACTCATAAGTGGAGGGCTAGGGAGAAGATCTTTCCCGCGGACCCTCCTGACCCTACCACTATGGGACCAATGGACGCCCACGTTCTCTGTGGGATTAGATTGGGAGAGTTGGTGACGGAGGGGGCTGGAGTGGACTTACTGGCCTCCACACCAGACTTATCAGTATCCTTGTCCCCGATCTCCAGAGCTCCACCGGCTAATCCAGCAGTCTCCAGGGATTGGGAGGTTCAGTTGGAGGGGCCATCAGCCAGAAGTGCCAAGGACCAGTTTTACCGAGTGGGGATGGGCCTGCCCAACATTACTGGAGGAGAGGCTGGATTGGGCCCCTTTTGGGGTCAAGCTGACTCATCTAAGGAGGATTTGGACCAGGCTGTAACTGCCTCTAGACTTCTACTTAATCCACTTTGCAAAATCTCTGTGTCTATTCCGATGAGACCTAAGTTTATTACTCTTGACACCATATGGGATGCAATTTCAAACTTAGGGTCTTCTAAATCTATCCAACTCAATCCTATTATTGACAATATTAAAAATATTGAATCTAGGCATGTAGAGCGCCGGGTGGCTAGTGGGCGTTAGGATCTCCTGGTAACATGCCTACCTGGTGTGAAGGTGGAGGACCTCACGCATTACCTAGATAGGATTTTAGACAGTGCTGGGGAGGAGCCAGCTGTCATGGTACATGTGGGCACCAATGACATAAGAAAATGTGGGAGGGAGGTTCTGGAAGCCACATTTAGACTCTTAGGTAGAAAGCTCAAATCCAGAACCTCCAGAGTAGCATTCTCTGAAGGCACAGTGGTGGTAGAGTCAGGTCCCTCTAGTGTTGATAGGGGCAAGACAGGCAGGCACAGTGGAGGTAGAGTCAGGTCCCTCTGGTGTTGATAGGGGCAAGACAGGCAAATACAATCGAGGTAGAGTCAGGTCCCTCTGATGTTGATAGGGGCAAGACAGGCAGGCACAGTGGAGGTAGAGTCAGGTCCCTCTGGTGTTTACCTTTATCTACATGTTTATTAACTCCTTCAAAAACATGAAGCGGATTTGTGAGGCAAGACTTGCCTTGGGTAAAGCCATGCTGACTTGTTCCATTAAACCATGTCTTTCTATATGTTCTGTGATTTTGATGTTTAGAACACTTTCCATTATTTTTCCACTGCACTGAAGTTTGGCTATCCAGTCTGTAGTTTCCCGGATCACCCCTGGAGCCCTTTTTAAATATTGGGGTTATATTAGCCACCCTCCAGTCTTCAGGTACAATGGATGATTTTAATGATAGGTTACAAATTTTTACTAATAGGTCTGACATTTCATTTTTTAGTTCCTTCAGAACCCTGGGGTGTATACCATCCAGTCCAGGTGATTTACTACTCTTCAGTTTGTCAATCAGGCCTACCACATCTTCTAGGTTCACTATAATTTGGTTCAGTCCATCTGAATCATTACCCATGAAGATACGGGTATCTCCCCACCTTCAGTAAACACTGAAGCAAAAAAAAAAATCATTTAATTTTTCCACAATGGCCTTATCTTCTCTAATTGCCCCTTTACCCCCTCAATCATATAACAGTCCAACTGACTCCCTTGCAGGCTTTCTGCTTTGGATATATTTTAAAATGTTTTTACTGTAAGTTTTTTTTTTTAATATACAAACACTAACTACTGCTTATTAGCTGCCTTACTGACTGAGTATTTAAAAATATAAACTGTCTAACTTCAGTTTATTCCCTGCCTTACTGACTATTAAAAGCACAAACACACCCAAACACACTAAATAATATTCCCAAATAGTTAACTTCATCCCAATACTTTTAAAAAAGAAAATTTCCGAAGCAAAAACTTACTGATTCATTTCAGCCACCAGCAAGGTGTGGGAGCTGAGCTATTCCCTTGCAATATATATTATGCTTCTAAGGTAAGTTAGTGAAAAACAATCCCTTTGGAGATTTACCCTGCAGTTAGTTGTCCTGAGTGACTCACTGCTGTTCTGATTAACAAATGATGATACCTAATCAAATCAATCACATAACCTTAACACCTTTACAAGGTGAGTGCTGAACTTATCAACCTTTTTACTTAGGTATACACTGCTCCTAGCTTATTTCTAGCTTCTGTCTATTTTTTTTTAATATACAACCACTCTAACTTCTGCTTATTAGCTGCCTTACAGACTATTAAAAATAAACACACTAACTAATACTTACTAGCTGCCTTACTGACTGACTATTTAAAAATATGAACAGTCTAACTTCATTTTATTCCCTGCCTTACTAACTATTAAAAGCACAAACCCACTAAATAATATTCCCAAATAGTTAACTTTGTCCCAATACTTTCAAAAAAGAAAATTTCCCAAGCAAAAATGTACTGGTTCCTTTCAGCCACCAGCAAGGTGATCCTCTCCTCTCAGTGCTCCCACTGACATACTCCCTCCCCCCCCACCCCATCCCTAGCAGTCTCACTCTCACTGTCCCCCACCTCCACCCACCTTATCCAATCTCCTACTCAGCAGTCTCACTCTTCCCACACTCTCTACTCACCCCCACCCTTCTCATTCTCCCTCTACCATCATCTCCCCAGCAGTCTTAGTCTCCACTTACTCCATCCCAATCATTTTGCCTCCAACATTCTCATTCTAATTCTCTCCCTACCCACCCCCAACCACGTTTGTTGAAGCCCCCCAATCCAGCAGTCTCAGTTCTACAAACTCTAGCTCTTGCTGTCAGCCCTCCTCCTTTCCCCTAATCTTCTTGCTGTCGCTGCCATTTCAACTGACCGGGCCCTTACGCTCCTGCTGCAGCCTTCATCTTCTCACTGCTGCCACCGACACAGTCCTCACCTCACTGTACCTCCCGCCGATGCGGCCCAGCCATCATCTCTCCGCACCTCCCGCAGACACAGCCCTCATTTTCATCATCCTGCAGGCAACGTGACCTTAATATTTGCTGCCTGCAACTGCTGCCACAGCAGCCCTAATTTTCATCTCTTGCTGCAACCGTGGCCCTCATCTTCTCACTCCTGCCGCTGCTGCCATTGCTCTCATTATCCTGCAGCACTCATTCCCTCCTTTATGGAGGTCACAAGAAGCCTCCAGCAAGTATTGCCACTAGGCACACCGAGGCATGCCCAAAGGCCCGATAGGGACAATTTTAGAGCAGCTGTAACAGGCTGAAGTCTGTGTACAAAGGACTGTATATGCAGCTTCAGCCCTGATATTCAAAGCTCACTTACATGCATGACATGGGCAGGTCTGCACACTGCTCTGCTCAGCACACAATCACACACCTAGAGCTAGAGAGCAGGATTCTGCATACTTTGGAGGTCTAAACGGCAGAAAATAAATCAAATCAAATAAATACAATCAAAAATCCACATGCAAAGAATTTCCCTGCCCCAGCTCTGCCCTGAGAATGCTGGTTTGTAATACATGTAAAATTGCTTCTGTGCACAATTTAATGCATGCAACCCCCAGGCCCATGCCATGTGTGCTCAGAAATCTGGTGCAAAGTTGTGTGTGATGCTTTCATAAAGTCCACAGAAAAAAAGTAACTGCCGACTTTGCATTTTTCTGGGCAGTTTGGAAATTTCCCTCTCAGGGAATAATTTCATAACATTGTGCAGAAGTTAGGTGGCCAATAGCCACAGAGTGCAGAGTCTATATGGATCCTTTTCAGTGAAGGTTTGCACCTATCTTCCACCTGCTGCTGCATGGAGTCCTTGAACAACAGCGCCTCGGATGCCAGCCCCTGTTCCTCTCAGAAACCCTCTAACTTCTCCGTCAGAAAACGGACTCAGGAAAGACTCTTGTGGAAATGAGATCCTTTACGGTATGCTTGAAGGGCTTCAGGATTCACATCATCTGCAACATGCCCCCCCCATCTCACCTTCCAAAGCAAAGCCAAGCAGCGGTGTCTGCTGCTCCGCTGACCTCTGCCACGTCAGAGAGGTGGAATTCCACTGGGCATGGCTATCCAGAGTGAGATGGTGCTTCCTGCTTCTCACAGACAATCTCTCCACCCTTCACACTCTGGTGAAAACGTCCAGCATCTCTTCAGAACTAAGCTGCTGTATTCCTCTTCGGCTCCAGGACATCCTTTAGTTGCAAAAAGTATGAAAACAATGGCTTCCCCCCAGCCCATCTTCCACTGCCTTTTTCATGTTTGCACCACTGCCAATGACAGAAAAGCTGAAAAACAGGAAAAGCAGTTCTGTCTCCCTCTAGCTGCTAGCCTTCCATCACCCTCCTTATTGCTGCTAACGTATTGACCGAGATATGGCTGATAGCCATCACCTGGGTATGAAGCACAGCCTACCCGTACCTTGCTGATCCCTCGCCTGCGTGCTGCCAGGGAGAGATTGGCGTGTGTGGCATTCTGGCTGCACCAGATATTGCTGGTGAAATTGATGCTACCCTCTTCCACCCTGGCCAACATACAAGTGCACAGGGTGGGAATAATATGTCAACTAAAGGTTATCTGGGAGGGCATTTTATAATTAGGGCATAGAGGTGCAGATGCTACTTAAATTTCACATTCTCCACAATCTGCAGGGGCAGAATCCTTCCCCAGTGTCACCACATTTGATGCGGCCTACCTTTACTATGGGACAGTGCTCCAGGTGGCTTGTCATTGGCATGGGTTGAGGGCTGCTTACCTGACATTGTCATTGGAGAAAGGGGATGGGGGTCAGTTTGGGAAATATATTTCCCCTAGTCTCTGGCTTTCCTGCTACTGCTTCTTTGAGTGCTAGATATGGTTCCCACTAGTACTGTTGGCCTTCCTTGAAATCAATGCTACAACAGATGTTATTTTTTAAATGATGCTGCATGCCACTGTTTGTAATATGGCTCAGTATCTATCCTCTTCTAATGGCCTTCAATACGGATTACATTCTACAAAACACTGGTCCTCCCTAACTCTAAAGTGCCTCTATACCTCTGATGTCTTGCAGTTTCTCCTCTCCCTTTTTGAATTGTGGGTGCAGCTTCTGGGGCTCAGGACCCAGGCTGAGGGTGGACTAAGTGGGAAAAGGCCACCGTTCACTTTCACATCTCCACTATCTTCTGTTCCTGGTGCCATGCTCTTTGCCCTAGCAGTTTCATTTTCTGCCTCCAGTGGCTGCTTACTCGAGCATGGCACACTAGTAACTAGACTCTGCAAGCCCTCTTGAGCTACTAGAAGTTCAATATCCTCTCAGGCTCAGATTCCCTCTCATGAGTCACCTGAATCAGAACTTGCTCAGCAGGAATTTGGGGGGGAGCACTGTGCTGCTTTTGAATGCACCTGCCCCTTCACTGCTGATTTCATCCTCCACTGACCACCCTCGGCTGCCACTGCACCATAGGAACAAAGACAAGAGTGGGAGCAGGCAGCAGACACTCTTCCAACTTCAGCTTCTTCCCGTTTGACCCTGCCTGTGTTTGTCCCCTGCTGAAAAAAATCTATCTTTATCTTGTGTGGACAGGGGGGGATGGATCTTGGTCTTCTCACTCCTATTGGGACCAACACAATAAAGTGCCCACGGCAGCGCATGCAGTTTAACCCACAGTTGTGCGCACGATTTTTGTATGCATAATGTATTGCTGATGAAGTTTTCTGCGCATAAAATGTGTGCTTACTAGAAGTGTTTGTGTTCCTTAGTGTCCTCAGATGGAAATCCCATTCTAATGAAGGCATTAGCTATTACCGTCCAATGTAGAGAGGTGTGCTGATTTACCTTGTGTTTTGTTACTGCTGGCAACTTAACCCCCATACCAAGATGGAGTAAAGATTCCAGGGCTAATGTTAGTCCATGGGCAGAATTTAAGTTCTGGTGCTTGGATCTGTAGTTGGGATTTTATGGAATAGTCAAGAGAGATTCACATCTAAGTTAAATTAACTTACAAAAACTATTAATCTGTTCCACATTATTTAAAAAATACTTCAAAAACACTTTTTAAGCTACCCATATGTCATATTATAAATACAAAATAGGACCCATATAAAATATAAATTGACAAAAAAACCCCAAAAACCCAAGTACAAAATAACAAAAATCAAACAGTTAAATACATCTCTTACGGACCTTACTTGCTTTGGGGTAGATTTTCAGAGCCCTGCTCGCCTAAATCCGCCCAAAACCGGGCGGATTTAGGCGAGCAGGGCCCTGCGCGCCGGGAAGCCTATTTTACATAGGCCTCCCGGCGCGCGCAGAGCCCCGGGACTCGCGTAAGTCCCGGGGTTCTCGGAGGGGGGGCGTGTCGGGGGCGTGTCGGGGGGCGGGCCCGGTCGTCGCGGCGTTCCGGGGGCGTGTCGGCAGCGTTTTGGGGGCGGGTACGGGGCGTGGCTACGGCCCGGGGGCGTGGCCGCGCCCTCCGTACCCGCCCCCAGGTCGCGGCCCGGCGCGCAGCAGGCCCGCTGGCGCGCGGGGATGTACGTCTCCCTCCGGGAGGCGTAAATCCCCCGACAAAGGTAAGGGGGGGGTGTAGACAGGGCCGGGCGGGTGGGTTAGGTAGGGGAAGGGAGGGGAAGGTGAGGGGAGGGCAAAGGAAAGTTCCCTCCAAGGCCGCTCCGATTTCGGAGCGGCCTTGGAGGGAACGGGGGGAGGCAGCGCGGCTCGGCGCGCGCAGGCTATACAAAATCGATAGCCTTGCGCGCGCCGATCCAGGATTTTAGTGGATACGCGCGGCTCCGCGCGTATCTACTAAAATCCAGCGTACTTTTGCTTGAGTCTGATGCGCAAGCAAAAGTAGGCTGATCGCGCTTCTTTTAAAATCTACCCCTTTGTGTTCATACATAGCGCTAGACAACCTTAGAAAGATTCATTGGTACATCATTTTTAAAATCTCTTAAAGTTAGATCAAAGTGGCCATTTGTGTGGTCTTTTATAAGGTGGGTACTCCCCAGGTACTCCAAATTATTATTTAACATTGGCATTTAATGTAAACCCTTACAGGTAAATTTTCAAAAGAGTTATATGCATAAATGCAACTGCTATCAGAGCAATTTTCAAAAGTGCACTCACTTGGACAATTCAATGGCAGATATTGATGCAATTTTCAAAAAACCACTTACATGGGTAAAGTGCATTTACATGTGCAAAACTCAATTTTAAGCATATAAATGCTTTTTGAAAATTAGGCCCAAAAATTGTTCTCAGATCATGTTCCATTGTTTGCCTACAAACGAGTTTGCAATATATGGGACATATTTGTAACATCACATTTTACTCATACTGTCATGACAGTTCATGTTGGGAGTCATGCTAGTTGTGGGAAATGTAGAGTATGCTCTATAATTTGTGCTCTAATACCATCTCTAGTACCTCTTCACAAGTAATATATATCATTTTATGTCCGTGCTGAATGATATATGTGAGTATGATGATGAGACCAGTGAAAATTTGTATTATGGAACATTGTAGCACAATACTTTGTAAACATATGGAGGTGCCTTTAGCTGTGTGCATTGGTTAGAACAAAATCATGGCATACAACATTCATTTCTTTGTATTGTGCCAGGCTACTTATACTAATGTGGGTAATGTTGATCGTCTGTTATTGAGATGTGAGCAAAGGTGGATCTTTGAGTTGGGGTCATTGAGTCCTGTTGATTTGAATAATCGTATTGAGTGAGCTGTCTTTCTGTAACTAAGGTTATGTAAGTGTGATTGCCTGTTAGTCTGATTAGTTAGTGTGTTTGACTGTATGCAGTGACTTGGTGTATGTGTATTACTGTGTAATGTGGCTAGCCATTTAAATTTCATTGGCTATGTGTTTGCATTTATTTGTTTGCATGAGGAAGTAAGACACACCTGAGGTACATTTTTGCTTTTATATTAGTGATAATGGATTTTTAATGGTTAAGTATAGGGAGTCTGTGGGTTTTGTTATGTTTTTCTGTTTTATTATTTTTTGCAGGGAAGATTTACTGGGGTCCACTTGATGTTAAATCAAGCTTTTGATGAATCTGGATATTCTGGGAAGCATTTCTGTTATAATTGGGACTTTAAAACCACATTGAAAGAGCAAAGACAAGTACTATACTGGGATGAGCCTTCGGTGATGTTTATATGTTATGAAAGAAATTGTCTGCATAAAAGGGGAGCTTTGAGAAATGTCAAAATTTGTAGTTATGCCCTTGAAGAAGCTCTTTCTCTGTGAAACATGTAGAGCATTTCTTTGGAATTCCATCCCCTCCATTTAAATAATTTTTGCTGAGGTTCAGGCATTTTTTGAGCCAGACAGTTGGCGGTTCAAGTTAATGGACATTGTATGATGCACCCCAAAATTCTTTTGTAGTTCTCTAGCACTGTTTATGAATTCAAAGCAATTAAGTTATACAAGAGATCTATTTAATGTTGATGTTTGTTTGTTTGTCCTTGTTTTGTTTTTTTTCAATTTATGTTTTATGCGGGTCCTATTTTGTATCTTTATTTGGTATTTTGTATTTATACTACGATATATGGGTGACTTAATTAGTGTTTTTTGAAACATTTTTGAAATAATATGAAACAGAATAATAAAGTATATTTATATATTAATATAAATTAGATATGTATCTCTCTTGGCTATCGATTATATTTAGATGCACAGTTTTGCTTGGAGAAGAGATGGCTGAGGGGGGATATGATAGAGGTCATTAAGATCATGAGAGGTCTTGAACGAGTAGATGTGACTCAGTTATTTACACTTTCGAATAAAAGAAAGACTAGGGGGGATTCCATGAAGTTAGCAAGTAGCACATTTAAGACTAATCGGGGAAAATTCTTTTTCACTCAACGCACAATAAAGCTCTGGAATTTGTTGCCAGAGGATATGGTTAGTGCAGTTAGTGTAGCTGGGTTAAAAAAAGATTTGGATAAGTTCTTGGAGGAGAAGTCCATTAATGGCTATTAATCAATTTTACTTAGGGAATAGTCACTGCTATTAATTGCATCAGTAGCATGGGATCTTCTTAGTGTTTGGATAATTGCCAGGTTCTTGTGGCCTGGTTTGGCCTCTGTTGGAAACAGGATGCTGGGCTTGATGGACCCAGCATGGCAATTTCTTATTTTTATTTATATATTTTATTTAGGGGTTTCTTATATACCGAGGCACGTTTGCAAAACATCACCTCGGTTCACAATGTAACATAACTTAGCAACAGGCTTTACAATAATAACCTTAACAGGTAGGGGTTAACAAGGGCAGGAGATGATAATACGAGAAATATATACAAATGTACAAGTTGATTATATAGTTTTTTCATGTGAATTTTTTGTTGGGATTTTATGCTTTCTGTGCTGAAAATATTTTTTATGCACAAAAATCATATTTTCTGTATGCAAATCCTGAATGCAGGTCCCAGCACTCAAGTTATATGCACAACATGAGTTTGTATCACAAAAGCTATGCTCCTAATTCTCTGATCCTTATGATTTGCACACATAAACTATGTTTTCTGCATATAAATGTGAGATATGCTGTGCTGAGTGCTAAGCCTTATCCTTGTGCACATTCTTTAACTCCTGATGCATTAGCATACATTAGCTTACTGCATCGGGAGTTAAAAAATAATTAGCTTGTGTATTAAGAAACTGTGTGCTCAGCTGTTTGCATTGGCCCCACCATTAGTAGTGCTACTTCTGCTCAACCTGGGTCCCTTTAAAAGAAAAGCTTCCCTTCTTTCTTTCCCATTCTTGTTGTTATTAGTGCCTTGTGTCTGTGGCATGCTGGAATTTGTCACAGTCACCCAGTCACTAGAACTGGTTTGGACTTTTTAGTGTTGGAATGAATGTACACTGTGTGGTATGGAGACGCACAGACAGACAACAGAACTGAGGGTACACATAAGGGAGGATTCTTCCTTTGGCCGGATAAGTCCTACTTATCCGGCTATCCAGTGCTAAATGTGTTTTCAGTATTGGGCTCAACAATACTAAAATCAACGAGATTAAGAGGTAGATTTTAACAGCCTTGTATGTGCAAAAACAGCCACATGTGTGCATAAGTGGACTGCATGGAAGGCATGCAAATTTTAAATAGCTGGGAATGTGCAGGAGCTACGCAAATTTTAAATAGCTGGGAATGTGTGCCCAGAAAAGGTGAGGCTAGCACTGATGAGTGTGTGAGAGAGAGAGAGAGAGAGAGAGAGAGAGAGAGACTCGTTATAAGGCTCAGTCTGATATTCTATATATGGATCACTGTAAGGGGGCAATTCCATTCAGGGTGAGTTTTTGGGAAGTTGGTTTGGGTTGGGGTGTGTGTGTGTGTGTGTGGGGGGGGGGGTGTGTTGTTACAGACACATTAGAGGTATTTATTGTAAAATTGACATCATTAATGAATTTTAGACCTTACAAGTGATGACAATTCTAACAAGAGGAGTTGATTTGTACACTGCAGTCTCTGCTAGCTCCAATGAACAAATCAACTCCTTTTCATCACTTATAAGCTTAAGCGATTGGAGAGAGAGGGAGGATTCCCCCAGCAAAGAGCTTGAAAACTGAGACAACTCATTTTAAATTGAGTACACAAAGGACTGCAAGCCAATGAAGCTCTTTCAAATCTGGGGTAACAGGATCACATTTCTTCTTGTTGATAAGTTTTGGGGCTGCATTTTGTATGATTTGAAACCGACTAATTGGATGCGAGGAGAGCCCATGATAAAGAGAACTGCAATAATCCTAGTGATTTTACAGCAAAGCATGGGCCAATGATTTGAAATCCCTTCTGTCCAGAAAAGGAGTTAAGTCACTGAATGAAGCACAGCGAAAGGAGAGAGAGAGGCTGCTGTTCTGCCTGGCCGAGACCCTGCAGCACCTTCTCTGCACTGCATACCCTTACCCCTGCCTGCTCCATGTCAGCAGATGAAACTGCAGGATCTCCTCTCGTACAGTGACAACAGGAAACAGCACTGCCCACTTCTTCTTTTAACTTTTTCCTTCCTTTTATTTCTCAGTCTTTTTTAAACTTTTTCTTTGGCTCTGAGAGAGCTTCAAAAGCACAACCTTGCTGTTTGAAATCAAGTAGAGAATGAATACAAAACGGGACTGTGCACAGCTGCATGTTGCTTTCAGTTTCAAGGAAAGAAAAAGAATGACTCCTCGTCAATCCATGCAGATGCCAGCTGGGACTGGCTGGCTGAAACGTTGCTTGACCTTGATAGGTCCTGCTCCTTCCTTGCCCCTTACAGCCCCAGCTCTATTCCGGCTGGTTTCAGTAGCTTGCCCCATAAACTAGAATGAGATCCCAAAACAAATGTAAATGAAAACTTTCATTATTCTCACGGGGGCAATGTCCATTCATTTTGTTATAAACAAAATGCAAGTATCCTGTGTTGTTCTGGATTACCCATTTATTTCAACCAAATGCACATCCCTAGTAACATCATCTTTCCTCTTTCCTTTTCTGTCCTGAGGAAGGGAGTATTTGCTCCCCAAAGGTAGTGAAGTCCAATAAAATGGTATCACCTTCTATATTTTTAATGTTTTGTATTTATTTGTTAACCTTTATTTCTGTGCACCCAATCTCTGTCTGAAACTACTGCACACAAGTCCTTACTTATCTGATTCAAGAAACAGAGCAGAATAAGCTAATCAGTCGACAATGTTTCTATTATTCATTAAGGTCACATCTGGTAAGACATTTGCAGAGCCTGGTGCTCTGAAGCATGAATTGATTGTAAAGTGCTTGTTACATGATTTGGCCAATGTTCGTGAGAGATTCTTAATGGCAGCTGTTGCCCTGCTGACCTTTAATGTTCATTGGTTTATTGTGTGTACTGCCTCTCTGCTTCAAACAGTGACAAGTCCCAGAAAAGCCCTGGAGAAGGGGGCTGTGTCCTGGAAGGTGAAGGAGCGTTGTTTGTTTATCGTTTGCTGCAAATTAAACCAAGCTTTTTAATAAATGCAGAATTCTGTGAGGTGACACAGATGCAAGATTTGCTTTTACCACCGTAAGGCAGACTAGAGTCCAGGATCTCCTATTCCGAACTGCAGGGTTTAGTGAGGGATATGAAGTCATTATCCCAATAACATTTCATAGGTAAACTATATATAAGCAAGGTTAATTTTATGCTACATATTGACTCTAGGTAAGAATACAGAGAGGGTCACGCGCTTTCCATGCTCCTAAATCCTAAGGTTACCAGGTGACCCAAGTTAGAGGGAATTGGAATATATATAGAACTAGCTGAAAACTGCAGAACATTGTGATCAAATGAACAGTGGCTTATCTAAAGTATTTGGCACCTAGGGTGGATACTTCCTTTGTTCCCCCCCCCTTCCTCCCAAGGTTTTCTTCTCTGTCCCCCACAGCCCACTCTCCCTCACACAGGCTCCCTCTCTCTCTTGCACACACTCACATGCCCCTGCACACAGGCTCCCTCCATTTGTCTCTCCCTCACACATGCACAGCCCTTCACACAAGCTAACTCTCACCCACACACACCCTCACTCACCCACACACCCACCACACACACCTCTCACCCACACACCACACACCCTCACTCCCATACACACATGCAAGCTCCCAATCTCTTACTCAGACACACACATACACACAAGCTCACTTCCATATTGTTACGCTCTCCTCCTCCAGAGGGAAGGAGTTAGCAATCTGCTGTCGCTCACCCCGCCAGGAGGGCGGAGTTAGCAAGCTGTTCTGCTTTTCTCCTGAAAGGGGAAGAAGTAGTGATATGACCATGACCTGCTCCTCCAGAGGGGAGGAGTTGCTATCTGTAGATCTGTTAGCGAACTGCTGTAGATGCTCCTGTAAGGAAAGGAGGTAGCAATCTGATACCAATCTGCTAAGGAGTAGCAATCTGTTATGGATCAACTCTCCAAGGAAGAGGAGTTGGCAATCTTGTATAATGATACTCTTCTGAGGAGAGGAGCTAACAATAGGTATATTGTACTTCGCTACAGAGATAGCAATCTATCATGCCTCCGCTACGGAGTAGCAATCTGTAAATATAAGCTGCTGGCAAGTCTCACGAAGAGGAGTAGCTGTCTATATAATACTTCCGTGAGCAGAGTTAGTGGTCTGTAGTGGTTGGCTCCCACAGGGTGACAATAATGAAAGGAATGACCACTTGGAGGAAATGGTGAATCCCTGGGCCAATGGCAGATGACAGCGCCCCGAGGAGATCCTGAGAGGAACCACTGGCTAGGCTAGAATATGAGATAAACACAATGGGTCAAATTTTAAAAGGGTTACAGGCATAACTTATGCGCGTAACCCTTAAAAACCCCACCTGCATGCACCAAGCCTATTTTGCATAGGCTCGGTGGCGCACGCAAGCTCCGGGACGCGCATAAGTCCCGGGGGCTTGAAAAAAGGGACGGTCGGGGGCGTAGCCAGGGGGCGTGGTGTTGGCTTGGGGGCGTGGGGTGGTCTGGGGGCATGGTCGAGTGCCCCGAGACAGCGGCGTGTGTCAGGGCCCGCCGTGGCAGCAGACAGTCGGCGCGTGAATGTTACGACTGCCCGGAGGCAGGCGTAACCGCGGATAAAGGTTAGTAGGGGGGTTTAGGTAGGGCTGGGGGGTGGGTTAGATAGGAGAAGGGAGGGGAAGGTGGGGGGAGGGAACGGGCAGCGCGTGCAGGGCTCAGCGTGTGCAAGTTGCACAAATGTGCACCCACTTGTGCACGCCGACCCCGGATTTTATAAGATACGCGCAGCTACGCGTGTATCTTATAAAATCCAGCGTACTTTTGTTTGCGCCTGGTGTGTGAACAAAAGTACGTGCCCGTGCTGTTTTTTAAAATGTACCCCAATAGTTCTTTTTTAGACTGGAAGTTGGACCACCAGAGGTGGCAGTAGTGAGTTGCTGTGTTCGGCAAGGCTGAAGTCCTTCTAATACTGAAATATAATCTCTGGGTCGCTGAGCTGTAGAGAGAGACTAGAAGTAGTGAGTAGACAAGGTATACTGGATACAAGATGGTACACTCACAATAGTAGATGTCTGCAATGGTCTCTTAGCCACAGAGAGTCTTCAGTACATTCAGGAACAGGAGCCATAGGCGAGCACTGATTCCAATAAACAGTCTGTAATAAGAACTCACAATTGCTGTATATGGAAT
This sequence comes from Rhinatrema bivittatum, assembly GCF_901001135.1. Taxonomy (NCBI): domain Eukaryota; kingdom Metazoa; phylum Chordata; class Amphibia; order Gymnophiona; family Rhinatrematidae; genus Rhinatrema; species Rhinatrema bivittatum. Next base: position 221,924 of record NW_021820702.1, read on the forward strand.
GGCTTCTAGAGTAGAAGAGAGTCTGTAAAAGATTCTAGGAACAGGGGCCCTCGTGGAGCGAGTACCGGTTCCTATCTGTAATCTTGTCAATGTAACTCTTGATCTCTGTACCTGCGATAACGTCTTGGACGGCAGGGAGTCTTCAGAGCAATAGGAATGTAGGCCCTCGTGGAGCGAGTAGCCATTCCTATGTAATTGAACTCACTGTGTTCACGTCCGCGATCGCTTCCAGGAGATGAGGAGATGAGGAGTCTTCCAAGTGTTCTGGCAATCTGAAATCAAGAAGAGAGAGTGGAGCCCCTGTGGAGTGGGTACTCTTGGTAAGTTTGAAAAGGCCGAGCAGTGGGGACGGGTTCCTCGGCTAACTCGGATCGTTGTTGCAAGTATCGTGGACTGCCGAAGCAAGTCCTGTTGGAATTCCTTGCTAACTCGTTAGAGGTTAGCAAACAAAGACCTTTTAAAGTATAAATGGATGACGTCACTACGGGGGGACGCCCCTGAGGTTCATGCCTTTGCTGGTATAAAGTCTGGAGCGTGCGCGCGCGTGCACGCGCCCTTACATCATCAGCAACATGGCGGATCCGTAGCGTCAGGCCAACCTGGGGGAACCGGGACCAAGAGGCGGAGAAAAACCGCGGCTGCATCTGTCCGTCAGAGCGGAAGGGAGTCGCATCTCAGGTAGAGAGGGTGGAGCAAGGGGCGAGAAGAGGCATGAACGCAACACATATCCACACACATACACAAACCCAGGCTCCCAATCTCTTACATGCGGGAGAAGTCCATTAACTGCTATTAATCAAGTTACTTAGCTAATAGCCACTGCGATTAATTGCATCAGTAGCATGGGATCTTCTTGGTGTTTGGGTACTTGCCAGGTTCTTGTGACCTGGTTTGGCTTCTGTTGGAAACAGGATGCTGGGATTGATGGACCCAGCATGGCAATTTCTTATGTTCTTATGTACATATATCCCTTCCTCTCTCAATCATATAGGCTCACATGCAGTCATTCTGGCCCTCTCCCTCTTCATCTGCCTACAGCTACCCAGCCATTCTGTTCACTGTCTTCCATTACTCGTGGCCCGGTGGCATTCCTCTTCTTCTGCCATGAGCGGGAAGGGCCTTGCTTATGGCCTGGCAGCTTCCCTCTTCTGCCATGAGTGGGATGGGCTCCGCTTGTTGCCCTGCAGTCTCCCTCTTCTTCTGCCATGAGCAGGAAGGGCCTTGCTTATGGCCTGGCAGCTTCCCTCTTCTGCCATGAGTGGGATGGGCTCCGCTCGTGGCCCTGCGGCCTCCCTCTCGATGGCACTCCTCTGCTAGCTGTCATCCTGGGCGGACCATATCCCTGCACCTCCCCTTAGTACACCACTGCAAATGAGTATTTCTATTGAAATACCCCCCTTCTTCTCCCTTTCACCATGGTTCTGGCTAAGGGCTGAGCTGCTTTCCTGACTAAATTTGAAAACTCTAATTTAACATAACTTTTTTCTTTACTTTTTCCCACTATATATTGCATTATTTCTATTTGGATTCTGTTTTTGTGTGTGGCTGGATTATTGTTTTGCCAATAGATATTGTTTTATTCTTCTGTTGCTTTCTGTCTGGTGTGGGGCTGATTAACTAACTCCCCACCCTCCCCTCCAAAAAAAGAAATCTTCTCCATTAGATAGTGCTTTATTTCTGCTGCTGCCTATTTTGTCTTGTGTATTGCTGGATTCTTACATTTGTTGTCTAGGTGTTATTTGTTACGCGCCTCACCCATGGTCACCCCGTGCATGGGACCGCTCATCTTCGGGGTCACCAGTGGGACCTGGTCCTGTCTCCCTCACGGCCCTTGCAAATTCAGCCAGGCCCCAGCATCCCGTTGCGGTAGTAGCCAGGCCTTCAGTTGCACACCAGGTCCCACACCGGGCCTCGGCATCTCAGCAGCTAGCCACACCCCTATGCACGAACACTGACCAGCTGCGCTGATATAGGTTCCAGGGTGGAGTCTAGTTCCGCGGCGCACCCTAATTGAACTCTTGTTAAAAGGAAGTTCCTGGCCTCACTTCCTTGCCTTGGCTATCAGGTCGGTTTGTTTCTGAGATGGCCCTTGCTTGTGTTCCTGCTTGCTTGTTCCTAGTCTCATTCCAGGATCCTTCTGTTCCAGTTCCGTTCCTGCTTGTCCCTGCTTGTACTTGCTTGTTCCAGTGTCCCTTGTTCATCTCCCTGGTCTTACCCAGGACTGACTTACTGGTAAAGACCTCAGCTTGTTCCTGACCTGCCTGCCTGCCTGCCGCCTGCCCTAGACCTTAGCCTGCTCTTGACCTTGCCTGACCTCTGGATCTTGACCCTTGCTTCATTGACCACTCCTCGGACTGATTCCTGGACTTTGACCGTGCTCGCCTGACCTTGATTGATTCTGGCTCTGTCCCTAGCCTTGTCCTCACCAACTCTTTTCTGGTTCACTCTCCTCCAACCTCTTTCCAGCCTCGAACCCGATAGCGCTCCCCCAGTGTCTGTGGGCACACCAGACTTAGAATCTCTCAGGAGACCCTGCGAGGCCCACCTAAGTCCAAGTGGCCCGGGTTCCTACGGGCTCCTCCTGGGGGGACCTCGGACTTCCAGTGGTGAAGCTCTACACAGTTTATTTTATTTATTTATTTATTTAAAAATATTTATATTAGGGATGTGCAGAGCAAAAGTTTATGTTCATAAGTCCTTAAGTCGAAAGGGGGTCCCATTTGCGGTCAATATGGACATATGGAGAATTCCATAAGTTGAGTCTATGTCCATATGTGCAAATAAAAATTTAAACCCCTCACCCTCCTTAATCCCCCCCCCCCAAGACTTACCAAAACTCCCTGGTGGTCCAGCGGGGTCAGGACGCCATTTCTGACCTCCTTTGCAAAGAGCACGTGACGTCGGCGTCACGTCGGAGTGACGCGGCGTCACGTGATTCCCCACGGGTTCGCTCCGGGACCCTCGTTCGACCCAAAAGGAACTTTTGGCGAGCTTGGGGGGGCCTCCTGACTTATTCAACATAGCTATGTTGAATAAGTTGGAAATCCGATCGTTTTCGCCTCATCACTTTTTTAAGTTAAAAAAAAAAAAAGTAGCGTTTTACATTTAAGTTCAAAACGAATGCACACCCCTAATTTATATACCGCAAACAATAAGACATTTGCATGTCCGTCTAGGTGGTTTACAAATATACGTACATAAGTTAAAAAGTCAGGCACAACAAATTTACCTACGAAGGTTAAAATAGACAAACACAAATAATTTAAACATGATAAAGGTCTAGCGGTATATTGTGTTAGTGTATTTAAGTTATATTGTATGTATCACTGAATAGATATGTCTTTAGCATTTTCTTAAATTCCTTACGGTTTGATGTAAGTCGGAGGTTTTCGGGGAGAGAATTCCATAAGATTGGACCGGCAACGGAAAAGATTCTTTTGCGGATTAGAGCCAAGCTGACTGTTTTGACTGTTGGTACTTCTAGCAAACACTGCCTCTGTCTCCTTTCGTGCTCCGCCCCCTGTGGACAATCCCTGTCCTGCCACAGGACAGGGGTCCACCCCCGAGTGCAACATTATCTTTGCAGGTTATTATTTTAAATCCCTATGTATTTTTAAGGTAAATACAGGGCTATACCTAGCAGACTTGTGGGTATGGTGTGTAATCAGTTGCACAGGAAGGGATATTGAACCAAGGAAATAATAAGATCTAGGTAGAGCTACAAATCAAAAGAGAGTAACAAAATCAATCAGTTCAAAAAAGACGAAAAGTTGACTGGGAATAGCAGCTTGAAAGCTATGACCACAGATGCTCACAGTTTGGTCAATAAAATCCCAGACCTGCAGGCCCTAACAGTTGAGGCAGACTTAGATGTTTTGCTGTTAGGGAGACAGGGTTCACAGATTCTCATGGTTGAGATACGGCCATACAGGGCTATAACTTGTTAAGAAAGGACAGAGAGGACAGAAAAGGGGGAGGAGTAGCTCTTTATGTCAAAAACAATATCCAAACAACTGAATTGCAAGGGATGTGGGGTAGGGAAGAACCATTATGGACTATCTTAAAAAAAGATGGTGCTTCCATTTTTACTGGTATGATCTACAGGCCTCCTTCTCAAACAGAACTTGACAAAGATCAGATTGAAGACATCCAAAAGGTGGGAAAGAAGGGAGAAATGTTGCTCGTTGGAGAGTTTAATCTGTTGGATATAGATTGCCATATCCCTTCTGAAGGATCAAGATTTTGACTTTAAAAAAAAATGCATATCTTGATTAATATTCTTCACAATTTTAATTATCCCTTCGGGAAAATGAATCAAGGTTTGACTTGAAAAGTCCAATTTAAAAAATTGCCAATGTCACAGCTACTGAGCAATGATGTCATTCACTACTATGTTGTTAAGCAACTTGTGCTCGCATAAGAAGCCCATAATCTTTATATCGTTTAGCTTCTGATTAAAGTGTGTAGTGGTTTCAGAAATTGTGTACTGAAACCTGCCCGACATCAGATAGTGTCAAATTCTAAACCTATGACGTAGTTGCTTATTGTCAACAGGTTTATGTTGCAAATCACCGCCAAAGCACTTATCTTAAACTTGTTGCAAACTTTTCTTTTACTGCAACAGGTCAGTGCCACACATCACCACCAAACCTGTAACATAGTTGCTTATTGTCAACAGGTTTGTGTTACAAATCGCTGCCAAGGCACTTATCTTAAACTTGTTGCAAACTTTTCTTTTACTGCAACAGGTCAGTGCTGCACATCACCGCCAACGTTAACGTTTTACTTAAAGCTTCCTCAGGGCGGATTTTGTAAGACAATGCATTAGCAAAACAATAATGGTGATCATTAATGATTTCTACAGTCTTAAGTAGATTATATATAGTCTGTACTCACACTAGTCTTTCGGCTTTTGAGAAAATTGGGCTCAATTGTGCCAACTAAAATGGCTACGGTTTTTAAAGCTATCCTTAGCTTTGAAAAGTAACCAATCAATGATTTCATCTAAACGTAAGATGTGCTTACGTAAAATGTTTTTTATATCCTATAACTCAATTGATTAAATTTTTCAAAAAACAAACTGTATTAATGTTGCAGACATCAGTAGGAATATATTAGTAGATTAGCGGATTAAACTAGTCCATTCAATTTTACAGTTAAGTCCGTCAGGCTCTTCTGAATGTAACTTATATATCCATTTTTGTTCTCGCCAGTACAAAATTTTTTCCCGGTTACCACCTCCGTATGACATAGTGAGGGCAAAGGTAGCACCAGCGCCATTTTGAAGATTGGCAATACGGTCCGTGTGCAGGAGGTCGCTCCTGGACCTCCGCTGGACTTTTGGCAAGTCTTGTGGGGGTCAGGAGGCCCCCCCAAGCTGGCCAAAGTCCCTGGGGGTCCAGCGGGGGTCCGGGGGCGATCTCCAGCAGGCGTGACGTCGGGAGCCAGGAAACAAAATGGCGCCGACGCTACCTTTGCCCTGTCACATGATAAGGGCAAAGGGCCACCGGCACCATTTCTCAACGTGCCGTGGCCAGAGAGAGAGAGAGGGAGATCGCATCGGGAACCCCCAATGGACCCCAGGTAATTTAAAACATTTTGGGGGGGGGGGGGTTCGGGAGGGTGGGGGATTTCTTTTAAAGGTTCGGGTGGGTTTTAGGGTTTTTTTGGTTTTCCCGCAGTTTTCCCGTGCCCTATTTAACGATACAATACAAATGCCCCTGATGATAAATCAGGGGCATTTGTATTGTATCTGCACTCTAACGATTTTGGACGATTTTAAAATTATCTGACGATAATTTTAATCGTTCAAAAACGATTCACATCCCTAAAATCCTATGCGTAAATCTATGTGTTGTCATATCTGGGAAACAATGTGTGAGGGACCAACTGGCACCATTTTGAAAGATGGCTGCCAGCGGGGTAGGCACAAGTGGGGATCATTCCTGCTCCCTGCTCCTACTAGTTTGCCATGGTTTCGGGATAAATCTGGGGAGTGTCTGGTAGTGGGGGGGGGGGGGGTGGGATGCTGTATTTGAAGGATGGCACATTCTGGCACGGGGTGGGCTTAGATGGGTGTAACTTTGTTTTCCTTTAAGCAGCAGGTAGGGGGTGCTATAGTGTGCAGAGAATCCAGGAAGGTTGCTTTATGGACCAGTACTGATATTTTTTTTAAATAGGGGCTGCAGCTTCTTTAAATCAATGAACAAGAAGTGTCACCAGGTCCCTTTGCCTGCAATACTCCCAGGAAGGAAGTTAGCTGCACCCGAGGAAGTGTAGCTCATTTCACCCACAGTAGTGTAAGTTGCAAAGGATTCTTACAAGTGGCTCTACTGATGCTCATGGCAATGAACTGCTTGTTTGCATTTGCATGCAAGGCGAGAGATTACCATGGCTGTACTGCACCTGGGAGATAACAAGTAGCAGTTCGAGGTCATGCATAGCTTAGTGGTTAAGGCAGAAGGCTTTAAACTAGGGAGATCAAAGTTCAAATCCCACTGCTGCTTCTTGTGACTCTGGGCAAGTCACTTTACCCTCTATTGCTTCAGGTACAAACTTAGATTGTGAGCCCTCAGGGGAGAAATAAATAACTACATTATCTGCATATAGTGCTTTGGAGCACTGAAAAGCAGAATATAAAATCAGATAAATATTTACTTGCATGACAACATGTTTTATTGCATGTCTCCTAGATTGGGTTTTCCAGTTTGCTTCTAGGAGGAGAATGCAGTACACCTCAGAGGTTGTCTCTCCGCTCCTTAGAAACTCCCCATGATAGTGGGGGAAGTGTGAGTAAGATCTCTGCTGTGTCTGCACTGAGTGTCTGTGTGTTAATGCAGGAGGGAGGTACGAGGATGTTTGTGGACTGGTCCCTGGGCAAAGAGAAGGGTGTGAAGAGGCATCTTTTCTGGTTTCTTTTCCTATGTGCTACAAGTAGATTTTTTTTGAGCCATGCCAAATATTGTGAGCACTTTATGAATATTTCCTGAATAATCATTTTTGAAGAGTTTTTATTTCGGGAAAGCCTAAAAAACTGCCACTATTTGTTTTCTTGAGTTGAATGAAGATACATAAAAATGGGAAGGAGAGAGAGGGAGTGTTAGTACTACTGCTTTCAGTTTCTATGTTAGCAGAGGGCACAATCTTGCAGCAAGAAACGAGAAAGGCAGCGATGCCTTCAGCAATCAGCCATGTTGCAAATACACAGAATCAAGCCACCCTGATGGAGAGGAATTAGAATGAACGAATGGATCTCAGCACTAGGAGTACATATTCGTTTGATAATCAGTCATCCTGAAATATTTATTATCAATTAAAATTCCAGTCTGGTCGTTTCTCTTCTTCTCTGCCAAAGTCATAAGAGTTAATGGTAAAATGTTAACATAGAAGAGGATAGGGCTTGCTTCTTAGACAAACTCTATTTTGCCTCAGCAGCAAAATATTTAGTATCGTGCCACTAGGCCAGAAAGGAAATCTGAGCAGAGAGAATATGGACCAGTACCAGAAGCGTGGAAGTTTACTTCTTATTGTCCTTTCTGTAATCTGTAATTTTACTTTTGCTGTTGTCACTATTTTGTCATTTTTTCCCCTTTTTTATTTAAATCATTCTGAGCCCAATTTTCAGCCGTGCATATTAGTGGGGCCATGAAGATTTCTGCGTGATGGATTTTTGTCCCAAAAGCACGCCCATATATTTGTAATTCTAACAATGCCTACTTTCCCTATCTGTATTATAAAATTATACGCATATATTTTCTGTGTGTAATTATGCAGTTATACGTGGCAGCAGGTATTTTTTTAAACATGCGAGTACACCACTTGTGAAAATACTTGTGCATGTGTTCTTGGAATCACCAGTGTGCCGACACCTCCACCAGATCACTCTGATCCCCCACCATTTAACCCAGACCTCTTGTCCAAAAACTGCAGACAAAAGACAAGTGCGATTTCACTTCCATGATTCAATGAGAGGACAGGTTCAGTAATGTGTGTGCATATTCCACTTGCAAAATAACAATGTGTTTACACACTTCTGAACTTGACCGCAAAACATTCCTAAACAGCCCCTTTTGTTCTCCAATAAAATGTAAGTAGAACACTGGAACTGCCAGGTTTATCAAATTAGTAAATACCTGCATACAGGCCACTTACATGTATTTATGCTAATTTTACTCACAGATAACTTTTGAAAATTAACTCCTCAATGTCTTATTTGGCAGCACATGGAACATTGTTCTGCCAATATGCAGGCCGATACAGCGGGTTAACAGTGCGCTCCGGTGGAGCGCACTGTTAACCCGCGATTGGACGCGCGTTTTCGATGCATTAGCTTTACCCCGTATTCGAAATGCGCGTCCAACCCCCCCGAACCTAATAGTGCCCGCAACATGGAAATGCATGTTGATGGCCCTATTAGGTATTCCTGCGCGATTCAGTAAGTAAAATGTGCAGCCAAGCCGCACATTTTACTTTAAGAAATTAGCGCCTATCCAAAGGTAGGCGTTAATTTCTGCTGGTGCCGTGGAAGTGCACAGAAAAGCAGTAAAAACTGCTTTTCTGTGCACCCTCCAACTTAATATCATGACGATATTAAGTCGGAGGCCCCAAAAGTTAAAAAAAGTAAAAAAAAAACCAATTAAAATGGGCCCGCAGCTCGCAGGTTGAAAACCGAATGCTCAATTTTGCCAGCGTCCGGTTTCCGAACCTGTGGCTGTCAGCGGGCTCGAGAACCGTCGCCGGCAAAATTGAGCGTCGGCTGTCAAACCGGCTGACAGCCGCCGCTCCTGTCCAAAAAGAGGCGCTAGGGACGCGCTAGTGTCCCTAGCGCCTCTTTTTGCCGCCGATCCTAATTTAAATAAATTACTTTACTGTATCGCGTGCACAGGAGAGTATCCTGTGCGCGCGCCGGGAGAGCGGGCGAGCGCCTGCTCTCCCGCGATTTTTACTGTATTGGCCCAAAAGTTCTGTAACTTTCAGTCTGTGTTTCTGGGGGCACGCATTTATTTCTATGGGTTAAACTTTATTTATGTGGGCTAGGATATTCTTCTGTAGACTCAAGTTTATTTTTATGGGCAAGGGTTTCTTTCTATGGGCTTCAGTGTGCTTCTGTAGGTGAGTTTCTTTCTCTGGTTTATTTATGAGGTATTGAGATTCTGCTGCTCCCCTCAGCTCCTCCAAGAATCCAGTCCATTAATCTCTTTTAAGAAAGGCATTCGCTCATTGATTCTGCAGTGCTCTCTGATCCCACCCTCTGTCCTCGGAGACTAGACACGGGACTAGGCCCTTTGCAGCTGATTTCTCTGCTTTGGGCTGTAACTGGGAGAGGCAGAGCTGAAATATAAAAAGAAAGAAATAGTAGTGACTATGCAATATTCAGTAACTGGATGCCTCCCAGGGGAGTCCTTCACATGCTCCACACTCTCTGAAGGATGCCACGGCCACCCCTTGTCACCCAGAGTGGCGGGAGGATGAGCAGAGGGTGCAGCACTGCAGAGGTTCCAAGCCCTTCTGCAGCAGAGAGGGCATTCTTTCACTCAAAGACTGAATTTCTTAAAATATAATGAAAGAGGCAATTTTCAAAAACTCTTAACCCTGTTAAATATCTGGTGCTGCCTGAAATTTTCCTCTCTGTGCACAGGTGAAGCTCTGCACAGGGCTCAACAACGCGAGCACTTTTACCTGCAGGAAGCATAGATGGGATCAGTTGCTGCAAAATGCAGCGGTGAGATTGATCTCAGGCTGCACAAAGAAAGAACACATCTCAACAGCTTGCAGTCCAGTAGAGGATCCAATATAAAATAGCGATGCTGGCACATAAGTCGTTATCCATCAATTCAGCCATATAGAAAACTTCAATGTCTGGCTCAAAACGTGGTGTAAAGCACATGGTTTTGGTTACATTGAAGGCTGGGGCCGTGTATGGAGCAATAAAAGGTTAGACTGTAAGCAGGGGCATAACATTCATTGTGCACATTGGTGCACAGGCACCACCAACTTTAGAAAGGAGTGTGTATTGCACCACCAATTTTAGATGCTTGTAGCTGCCAGGAGATCCCATCCCGCATGGCAGCCAAAGTGAAGGAGGCCTCGTGATTGCTGAAGGATTGCACCAGGCTTCGCAGCCCAAGTGGAGGAGGCCTGTGAATCTTCTCCGACCTGGAGGAGAGGGAACATGTGTGTGTGTGTGTGTCTCTATGTCTGTCTGAGAGGGACTGTTGGGTCTGTGGACCCTTGGGCTGAGGTGAGATCAGCTCTATCTGCAAGGAGGGCCCTGAAGGTTTTCACCATTGGCAGGTGAGGCAAAGACCAGACAGGACCTTCACGTATACCAGTCCATGCTCCCCTCTGGTTGAGTCTTTGGGTGCTGGGGCCGGCAGGACTTATATGGGATCTCTGCCAACTAGGAAGGCCACAAGATGGGATTGGACCTGGCAGTGTTCTGCCGCATAGGCCCCACCAGGGGAGGAGAGTGTGGTGGTTCACAGGAGTAGCCCGTGGACCGCCAAACACAACAGAGAGCAAGTGTGTGTGTGTGCATGAGAGAGAAGGAGGCCATGTGTGTGTGCCTGAGAGAGAGGGATCCTGTATGTGTGTTTGAAAGAGAGGGAACCAGCATTTGTGAGTGCCTGAGAGGGAGGGAGGGAGGGGGCGAGTGCAGTGGAAAGAGTAAATGATAATTGGTTGTTTACTCTTTCAAAAGTACAAAGACCAGGGGACACATAATGAAGTTACTAGGTGAAGTATTTAGGACAAATAGAAAATATTTTTTTTACTCAACACATAATTAAACTCTGGAATTCATTGCTGGAGGATGTGGTGAAATCTGTTAGCGACATGAACACCTGAAGGTATAGAGTGAGGGTGTAAGGCAGCACACTCAGAGGCTTGAAGACTCCAAGTCATAGAGCGAAGGGTAAGGCAGCAAGAAACGTGGTAACAACACAACAAGGTGATGAACCAAGAGATTGGTAAGACAGCAAAGCAGCCCATGCAGGAGCAGCAAGAGTGGTGGCAAGATCCAGAAGTATACAGAGAGGGACGGGCAAGAAGGGAGTTTTGCTATTTCTAATTTTCCTCTTTTTGAGGGTAATTTTTAAACAGCCCTAATTTTCAATACAGACTGCTTCATGTAAGTCTGTTTTAAAAATTAGTAAGGGTGGCAGATATCTTAGCTTGGCGCAGGTGATACCTGACACAGCTGTATGTTTTACAAAAGGCTCGGTATCAGAGGAACTAAGTGCTGGACAGGGTAGATAGGGAATGGTTCGATCAGCCTGTATGACATTTTAAATGTGATTGGTCCATGTGATGTGCCAAAATAGTGGGTCCCGCGTATGATGGCCTTCCTTTAATTTACAGCTTTTTTTCCCTTATATTCACTCCTTTATGTGGGTGGATTTTGTATGGTGTGAAAAGGCTGGCCATATCAGTATTTGTGGTGGCTAGAAATGTGCGTGCCCACCCTAGAATAATTCATGGAAGCTGATCTGCAGAAACCTGTCACACCATGTCAGAATCCTACAGAGGACGTTTATTTTATGCTCACTCACTTTCTCCCCAACCTCCCAGATTAAAATGGATTTTGTGGCTCCTAAGGGACACGTCAGTGCTTGGTTCTTAAACACATAATTAATTCCTGCCTAAGCAACATTTCAAGAGAGCAGCCGGTGATTAATACATTCCTTACAAGGATATCTAATGCACACATATCATATGCATCAATGCACCCTTTAGCATGTTAATCACAGGGCATTATAAAAAAACATTTTCTAAAGCTTAGATGAGACATCTGTGCGTTACGAAAAGAGTAACACATGCAGATGAGCTGAATGTGTGGAAGTGGATTTTTAGCTTCCTTAATCTGTCAAGGCTGGTCACTGGTGGGTCCTACACTGCGGGTCTGGTGCTTTTCCCTCTGAGCGAGGTAAGCTAACACAAAACTGGAGACCTTGGTCTGATTCAGCTGGGAGAACAGTGGCAATGGAGCAGCAGGATTTCTAGATCCTGTTAAGGTCCTGGAAATCGAGCTCCTCTAGAGGAGCCAGCCCCATTGCTGCTAAATGCATGAAGCCGTGCCTGAACTTGTGCACACAGAGGGGCATAATCCTGCACTGATTTACTAGTTCCTGGATTTATTTATTTGATTTCCCACTTTTTTTTTTTTTTACAAGAATGGCATCAAAATGGATTGCAGCAAATTAAATCAATACTAGCATTTGAAAGACGCTACTGGGTATAACTTAAATTCCCTACCCAGTAGTTCAGGTAGTTAGGTCAGCAATTGAGGGTCTCTGAAGGGAGGGCCTGGTCAAAAACCATGCTTAGCTTTTGTCCTGTACAAGACCACTTTCAGTCAGAGGAGGAGAGGAAAGAATAGCCACTTGGAAGGACAGGAAGTCTCTTGTGGAAGAACTCGGGGCCTGTTCATTCCTGCATTTCAGACATAGATTTTTGAATTTTATCCTGCTTTTGACTGGGAGCCAATGCAGTTGATGTAGCATTGGTTTTATGTGATCAGTTACTTCGGCTACTACTTTTTAGGGGCTGGAGATGCTTCCTACTGGTTTGTAAGATGCTGTTGAATAAAGAGTTGCAGCGCTCAGTTTGTCTGGTGATTAATGCATAGATTACAATAGCAAGATTCTGTTTATCAAGATACTTGAGGAGTTGGTGGATCTGGTGCAGATACAAAAAAGAGGTCCTTACCACCTTAGTGATGTGAGTTTCCATCGTGAGATTTTCATTGAGTTAAAACCCTAAGCTTCATAGTCACTCCTTAGGATGTACAGGAAGTTAGTGATCATAGGGATGATCTTGCTGGCTGAGCCAGACGAGTTCTGATTTAGAGGAGTTCAGTTTGAGTTTGTGGTTGCTAAGCCATTGGGCTACTGTTAAATTTTGTCAGACTCTCTGTTGATCCAGAGTTGGATATCATCTGTAAAATGGGCATATTGAAAGTTGTTAAATCACAAGAGGATTGTGAGAAATTACAAATAGGACCTTGCGAGACTGGGCGACTGGGCATCCTGTGCTTTTTAATATATTTATAAATGATCTAGAAAGAAGTACGACGAGTGAGCTGATCAAATTTGCAGATGATACAAAATTAAGCAGAGTAGTTAAATCTCAAGCGGATTGTGATGAATTGCAGGAGGACCTTGCAAGACTGGAAGATTGGGCTTCCAAATAGCAGATGAAATTTAATGTGGACAAGTGCAAAGTGATGCATATAGGGAAAAATAACCCTTGCTATAGTTACACAATGTTAGATTCCGTATTAGGAGCTACCACCCAGGAAAGAGATCTAGGTGTCAAAGTGGATAATTCATTGAAATCGTTGGCCCGATGTGCTGTGGCAATCAAAAAAGCAAACAGAATGTTGGGAATTATTAAGAAGGGAATGGCGAATAAAATGGAGGATGTCATAATACCTTTGTATTGCTCTGGTGAGACCGCACCTTGAATACTGTGTGCAATTCTGGTCACCACATCTCAATAAAGTTATACTGCATTGGAGGAAGTGCAGAAAAGGGTGACCAACATGATAAGAGACATGGAACGACTGCTTTATGAGGAAAGGCTAAAGAAGTTAGAGCTGTTAAGTTTGGAGAAGAGACGACTGAGGGGGGATATGATAGATGTCTTCAAAATCATGAAAGGACTTGAACAGGTAAATGTAAATTGGTTATTTACTCTCTCAGATAATAGAAGGACCAGGGGGCCCTCCATGAAGTTAGCAAGCAGCTTATTTAAAACAAATTGATAAATTCTTTTTCACTCAGCACATAGTTAAGCTCTGGAATTCATTGCCAGGTGATGTGGTTTCAGCAGTTAGTGCTACTGGGTTTGTTTTGGATAATTTCCTAGAGGATAAATCCATAAATTGCTATGATGGTATTTATTTATTTATTTATTTATATTTATATTCCACTTTTTTCAGCGCTTCAAAGTGGATTACATTCAGGTACTGTAGGTATTTCCCTATCCACAGAGGGCTTACAATTTAAGGCCTGGATTTATCAAAATGCGGTAAGTACCGCATGCGATTGCAAAAGGGGTGTGGACCATTTTTGAGAGAGAGAGAGAGAGCACCTGGCCATAATGTCATCCCCATAGGTAGGTATTTGTATCCCTATGGTAGGCCCACCTAGTAACTTGAGATAGGGTTTAGGTATGAGTATAGGGGGTTAGGAGCCACTTTGACATTCTATGTGACACATACAAACAGAACAGTGGTCTCTTGTGAACATTTGATGACCCTCGGAGTGAGGAAAGTCACTCCAAGATGAGATTTGGGCAATGTTCTCTCCACCTAGCTTGATGTTACCCAGGTAAAGAGTCCATTGTATTCCTGGGATGAGTGAGTTGGGGGTCAAGGTTGAAATGGCAGCATCAAAGGAGGAACCAATAGCTTGGATTTTTTCCCTCTGAACAATTGGGCAACATCTTCAGCTGTTTAATGCTCTGTGGTGGTAGAAGGTGTTTGAGGTTCTGGATTGAAGAGTTTATGTACAGAAGTTCAAAATGTTTACCTGGATAGTTCTGGCTGTTTGGAGATGAAGCCTTTTTTAGCTTATTGAATGGCTGCTTTGTAGTTTTTGGAATGATTCTTTTCAGAAATGAAGGATGGTATCCGTTTTTTGTTTCTGCCATTCCTGCTCAAGTTAATGGGATTGTTGTTTGAGGAGAAGAAGACCTTCATGAAACCATGTAGAGTTTCTGGAGGGTCTGGTAGAGTTGGGTTTGAGAGGAGCTAGAGTTTTGATAGTTATAGAGAATTCATTATTCCACTGCTGAACTAGAGGACGTTCTGTTGGGTCTGTGGCAGTAGAGGTTGTAGGAATGTAGATGAGTTTACTTACATTTTCACTGGTAACAGAGAATACGTTTCTGGTGGGAGGTTTCTGTGTAGGAGCATGAAGAGTTTTATTTTGAGATTGGGATTGTAGCCCTGACTACATTACTGGATCAGGAAATGAAAAACACTGCTACTGAATTAGAATTGAGCCTAATGAATGGGGGGAATGGAAAATTAAGTTGAGGGAGTGTCCATGCTTGTGCATGGGAACCTTGATTAGTTGTGGAATGCTGAGTTCTTCCATGTTGTGCTGTAAGCCAGTGGTGCACCCTTTCAAGTCCCCTGGTACCAAAAAGTTGTGGGTGGTGGCAATACTGTCAGACAGGAATTCAGATAGTTTAAGGAAGGAGTCAGGGTGATTATCTGGAGGGCAGTTGATAAGGACAATTTTTGGTTCCTCGTAGCTTTGGAATTTAATTATTAGGCAGTTAGATTTGCCTATTTGCTTGGTAGTAACTAGTTCAAGGGCCAGTGAGTGATTGAAGATGATATCAACTCCTCATCCATGGCTCATAAGTAAAGAGGTGTGATGAATTTGCTGACCAGGTAGGCTGAGTTGGGCGAAACTGACAGAGTCACCTCCTTCTAATCAAGTCTCAGTAAGACAAAGAATGTGGAACTCAAATTCTTTAATTGGGTGCAGAATGTGTTGGGATTTACTGTTTGTGGAGCTTGAATTAAGAAGGCCAAGTTGCAGAGCAGGAGAAGTGATTTGTTGTTTATATTGGGTAGATATCTTGGGCTGTACAGAGTAAAAATATCTTACACAGGTTTGTTTGGGTTGTTGGGTGTTTCTCCTGCCCCAAATCCCCTCTATAGGTAGGGTGGACTTGTTAAAGCACATTATGAGAATGTATTGTGATCTTTGCTCCCATGTTTTAGTTTTGGAGGTTATGCACTGGGGGCGGGGGGGGGGCAGTGGAGTGAGGGTTTATTTTATACTTATAGAGGGGGGGGGTCACATTCAGGTTAATAATGTGGATATCAAAGATAGAAGATTTAGATGGTTGCACTGTTTGGGGATAAGACATAGCATTTAAGAAGTTCCCCAGACTGGGAAGTGACAGAATAAGCAAGGTAGATGGTTTCTGTGATGGAGGTAACACATTTAGGATCTTTCTAGGAAGTTATGCATAATATAGACTCATTTGAATGTTCCAGCTAGTACAGATTGGAAGGGCTAGTTACATGTTGATTGTTTGCATCAGCAGTTGAAATGGTTAAAGTTAATTTAGGAGATTAAAAGTTGTGCCAATATTGTGTGTGAAGGGGCACACAATGGAGCTTGCCCTTTGTCATCGTGCCCATCAGTGTGAGGGCCCACCTTTAGTGCACCCTAAAAAGCTGTCAGTTGCCAGTGATTCCAGGGGGATGGGACGAGGAGGAGCTCTCTGCTAGTGCAATAGAATGGTGGAGGGGGAGGGGAAAGAGAAGCGGAGGCCCAGGAGAATGCGGACTGGGCTCTCCCTTCTTCCTCTGCACCTGCTGCTTTAGAGCTCCTGATTTCCTGACCCTCTAAATGCCAGTGATGGTAATGTCAGGGGACGATGCTGGTGATACCAGGGAGCAAGGTTAGCAAAGACTCTCCATCCCCTGGTGTTTGCCTCTTTGGCTTGCTGGTGCACTAGAGAGGTGGCAGGGGAAAGTGAAGGGCAGGTTCTTGGGAGTGCTAAACTACCTTTCCCCAAGAGCTTGAGATACATATTAGGGATGTGAATCGTTTTAGGACGATTAAAATTATCGTCCGATAATTTTAATATCGTCTTAAACCGTTATGGAACACAATACAATAGAGATTCTAACGATTTATCGTTATAAATCGTTAGAATCGTGAGCCGGCACACTAAAACCCCCTAAAACCCACCCCCGACCCTTTAAATTAAATCCCCCACCCTCCCGAACCCCCCCCAAATGACTTAAATAACCTGCGGGTCCAGCGGCGGTCCGGAACGGCAGCAGTCCGGAACGGGCTCCTGCTCCTGAATCTTGTTGTCTTCAGCCGGCGCCATTTTCCAAAATGGCGCCGAAAAATGGCGGCGGCCATAGACGAACACGATTGGACGGCAGGAGGTCCTTCCGGACCCCCGCTGGACTTTTGGCAAGTCTCGTGGGGGTCAGGAGGCCCCCCACAAGCTGGCCAAAAGTTCCTGGAGGTCCAGCGGGGGTCAGGGAGCGATTTCCCGCCGCGAATCGTTTTCGTACGGAAAATGGCGCCGGCAGGAGATCGACTGCAGGAGGTTGTTCAGCGAGGCGCCGGAACCCTCGCTGAACGACCTCCTGTAGTCGATCTCCTGCCGGCGCCATTTTCCGTACGAAAACGATTCGCGGCGGGAAATCGCTCCCTGACCCCCGCTGGACCTCCAGGAACTTTTGGCCAGCTTGTGGGGGGCCTCCTGACCCCCACGAGACTTGCCAAAAGTCCAGCGGGGGTCCGGAAGGACCTCCTGCCGTCCAATCGTGTTCGTCTATGGCCGCCGCCATTTTTCGGCGCCATTTTGGAAAATGGCGCCGGCTGAAGACAACAAGATTCAGGAGCAGGAGCCCGTTCCGGACCGCTGCCGTTCCGGACCGCCGCTGGACCCGCAGGTTATTTAAGTCATTTGGGGGGGGTTCGGGAGGGTGGGGGATTTAATTTAAAGGGTCGGGGGTGGGTTTTAGGGGGTTTTAATGTGCCGGTTTTGCGATTTTTCGATTTTTCGATTTTTCACGATTTTTCACGATATTTTACCCCCCCAAACGGCAACAATACGATTCCCTCCCCCTCCCAGCCGAAATCGATCGTTAAGATGATCGAGGACACGATTCACATCCCTAATACATATATAACGTGAAACAAATTGCAGTATAATAAAACCATCACAAATTAAAAAATAGACATATAGCAAATCAATCATAACATAACTTTAAAAACATAATAAACTGCTCACTTCTATATATACACATCAATAATAAAATTAAAATATAAAAAGCAGTCATATCTTTCTTTGAAACCTCTATAACAAGTAAACAACCTAATCTATGTCAAAACTAAAAGTGCAGTCCTTTATCTGTATCCTGAACCGTAGATATTAATCACCCATTAAATGAAGCTTTATAGGGATGAAGTTGCAAAGCTAGGACCAGCCCTTACAAAGGCCTTCTTTCCAGTTTTTGACTATCTGAAACAGCAGTATCCCCACAGTCCTGTGGCAGTGTTTTCAAGATTCTGCAGCAATTTTGTGGCCCCAGAAGAAAAACATTGCCAGAGCTGCATGGGCAGGAAGGAGGTAGAGCAACGGCCACATACAGAAGAGGAGCAGTGTTTATGGGCTGCAGTGGAGGAGGAGGCCCAGAGGTGAGAGATAGGCAGAGGGCCTGTAGAGTGAGTGTGTGTATGAGAAGAGTTGATTGTGTGTGTGAGAGTGAGTTGAGAGACTTTGTGTGGAAGTGAGGACCTGAATGTTTGGAGAGACAGCATGTGAGAGCCTCTGTGTGTGTGAGAGAGACAGCATGTGCAAGAGAGAGACACTGTGTGTGTGTGTATGTATGAGAGAGAGCATGTGAGAGTGAGAGATGTGGGTGTGTGAGACAGCATGTGAGTGTGAGAGCGTGTGTGTGTGTGTTTGTATGTGTGAGAAAGACAGTGTGTGAGAGTAGAACCTGAGTGTGGGTGTGAGTGAGAGAAAGCATGTGAGAATGAGAACCTGACTGTGTTTGAGGGAAGAAGATGGAGAGAAAAGAAAAAGAAAAAAAACCCTGTAAAAGGAATTGGCAAAAGACCAATAAAGGGAAGGTGGAAATAAAAGCCTGTGACCAACTGATTAGAAAACTAAGATCAGACAGCAACAGTAAAAAATGAAAAAAATCATTTTTAAATTTTTAATGATTGGCATATGTTATCTTTGGGAATGTGCAAGAGTAGCACTTTCTCTATGCCGATCTCGCAATGAATGAGATAAGCATGGAGGAACTGGAAGTGCGCAAATGTTTAATACCGCGTGGGGCCTGCACAGAGGCAGCAGCAGAATGGGCTTCAGTGCCAGTAGCAACGATCGGCGCCTTCCCAATTGCCATGCGGCAGCAGTGACAGCGGTATCTGAGGAATGAGAGAGGCTCTGAGGTTGCTGGCAAAAGAAAGAGAGGGGGTCTGCCTTCAGTGTGGGCATGTGTAAGAATGGAAGTCTGCCGGGGGTGTGTCTGTATATGAGAATGAATGGGTGTCTTCCTGGGGTCTGTCTGTGTGAGAATAGGTGCCTGTCTGTGTGTGGTGTGTGTGTGTGTGTGTGTGTGTGTGTGAGAATGAATGTGTGCATGCCTGGGGGGTAGGGAGGGAGCGGTATGAGAATGAATGGGAGCCAGCCTGGGTGTGTGTGTATGTGAGGGAGCCACTGAGAGTGCATGTGTGTGTGTATGAGAGAATCCAGGGAAGTAAGAGCTTGTGTGTGGGGGGTGGGGAGGGAGAGAGGGTCTTAGAGCCTGAGAGTGTGTCAGTTTGTGAGAGAGAGAGGTTATGGTGGGTATAAGAGCATGTAATTGTGTGTATGTGACAGTGTATATGTGAAACAGAATGGACATGTGAGTATGTGTAAGAGAGAGAGGATAAAGTTTGTGCGCTCCCCTAACCTCCTAATCCTCGACAATATCAGGATGACTGGAAATCAAAAGTTCCCAGGTATGGGAAGCAGGGGCTTTTTAAAATCCTTATTAGTTTTAATTATTGGGTGTTATTTGATATATGTGCTGTTATGAAATATTTTATTGGCGCTTGGAAATTTTTTTTAAAATGTATATGATTTTAATTAATATAAATTATTCTATTTATCAGTAGTTTTAAAAGATTCTTTTATTAGTATGGTTTTACTATTATAATTTATGCTTTATGTTTCTTGATTTTATTTGTTTTATGAGGAATGGTGGTTCCATTTTTCCATTGTTACACACAGTCTGGCTTCTTGGGGTTTCCATTTCAGTTTTTATCTAATTTGTGATCCTTTATACTGTATTTGCTGAGGGTCTGTCTCTGCTGGGTGTGTGTGACTATGATAAGAGATTCTGGTAGCATGCAGTGCCTGTACAGGGATCTGTAGCAAGCAGGTTTGTTTTGTTTCCTCAGTAGGAGGTGTATTGGTACTCTGGGACTCAGTGAAATACTTACCTGTGCTTTTTCACAGGTAGGGTTATTGTTTGAGTCCTTGGTGTTATTACTGTTATGTTATGATAAGTTTGCTATATAGATTTTGAGTGTCTTTTTGTGGGGTTTTGTGTAAGTTCACTACATGTCTGGCAGTGGAAAGTATTTGTGCTGCTATTACTTAGAGGTGACACCAGAATTGGAAAATATTTTTTATGTGATGAGCTGTATGGGAAATGTCCAAGCTCCACTGCTGGGGGAATTTCTGTGGAAGCACAGTGAGTACCAGAACTGGAGGTACAGGGTAAGGGAAACATCCAAGCTCCATTGTTGGGGGAATTTCTGTGGATGCGCAGTGAGTTACAGAACTGGAGATGCAAGGTTAATATTAAGGAAACTTCCAAGCTCCATTGTTGGGGGAATTTCTGTGGATGCGCAGTGAGTTACAGAACTGGAGGTGCAGGGTTTATATTAAGAGAAACATCCAAGCTCCATTGTTGGGGGAATTTCTGTGGATGCACAGTGAGATACAGAACTGGAGGTGCAGCGTTTATATTAAGAGAAACATCCAAGCTCCATTGTTGGGGGAATTTCTGTGGATGCGCAGTGTTACAGAACTGGAGGTGCAGGGTTTATATTAAGGGAAACATCCAAGCTCCATTGCTGGGGGAATTTCTATGGATGCGCAGTGAGTTACAGAACAAATCTGCTTTATTTTTTTGAAGGGTTTAATAAATATGTGGATAATGGTGAATTGGTAGATGTAGTGTATTTGAATTTTCAGAAGGCGTTTGAGAAAGTCCTTCATGAGAGGCTTCTAATAAAACTAAAAATTCATGGAATAGGAGGCGTTGTCCTTTCGTGGATTACAAACTGGTTAAAAGACAGGAAACAGAGAATAGGATTAAATGGCAAATTTTCTCAGTGGAAAAGAGTAAACAGTGGCGTGCCTCAGGGATCTGTACTTGGACCGATGCTTTTCAATATATTTCTAAATGATCTGGAAAGAAATACAACGAATGAGGTTATCAAATTTGTGGATGATACAAAATTATTCAGAGTAGTTAAATCACAATCGGATTGTGATACATTACAGGAGGACGCTGCAAAACTGGAAGATTGGGCATCCAAATTGCCGATGAAATTTAATATGGACACGTGCAAGGTGAAGCATATAGGGAAAAATAACCTTTGCTGTAGTTACACGATGTTAGGTTCCATATTAGGAGCTACCACCCAGGAAAAAGATCTAGGCATCACAGTGGATAATACTTTGAAATCGTCAGCTCAGTGTGCTGCAGCAGTCAAAAAAAGCAAACAGAATGTTAGGAATTATTAGGAAGGGAATGGTTAATAAAATAGAAAATATCATAATGCCTCTGTATCGCTCCATGGTGAGACCGCACCTTAAATACTGTGTACAATTCTGGTCACCATATCTCAAAAAATATATAGTTGCAATGGAGAAGGTACAGAGAAGGGCAACCAAAATGATAAAGGGGATGGAATAGCTCCCCTATGAGGAAAGGTTGAAGAAGTTAGGGCTGTTCAACTTGGAAAAGAGACGGCTGAGGGGGGATATTATAGAGGTCTTTAAGATCATGAGAGGCCTTGAACGAGTAGATGTGAATCGGTTATTTACACTTTCAGATAATAGAAGGACTAGGGGGCATTCCATGAAGTTAGCAAGCAGCACATTTAAGACTAATCGGAGAAAATTCTTTTTCACTCAACACACAATTAAGCTCTGGAATTTGTTGCCAGAGGATGTGGTTAGTGCAGTTAGTGTAGCTGGGTTTAAAAAAAGTTTGGATAAGTTCATGGAGAAGTCCATTAACTGCTATTAATCAAGTTATCTTAGAGAATAGCCACTGCTATTTCTAGCATCAGTAGCATGGGATAGACTTAGTTTTGCCAGGTACTTGTAGCCTGGATTGGCCACTGTTGGAAATAGGATGCTGGGATTGATGGACCCTTGGTCTTACCCAGTATGGCAATTTCTTATGTTCTTATTCACTCTTGTCCCACATCCCTTCACTTACCCTCCCATCCCAGCACAATGGCAGTGTAGGTGAAGTGCATCATTTTTAAAGATGGCGCCGGCCATCCAGTGCTCCCTCCATGTGACAGGGGCCGGCCAATGGCACGGATACCCTGTCACATGGTAAGGGCAAAGGCCATCGGCACCATTTTTATTAGTGGTAGCCGACGGCCCGAGAGCGGGAGATTGCTCCTGGGACCCCACTGGACCACCAGGTACCTGTAAAATGTTTTTTGGGGGAGGCGGGAGGGTGGGGGAAGCTAAGGGATTAGTTTTAAAGGGTCAGAACCGGAATCCGAACCGATTCCGGTTTCGATTCACATCTCTAGTACAGAGAGAAAATTGGTTTAATTGGCCTGGCTGTAGGAACAACCATAAGAGTGTCAGGAACTAAACAGTCTAAGCAAACTAACTTTGCCTGAGAGAGACAAAAATAAAGTGAGTAAGTTAAAGCTGGAAAAGTAGGATTTTTTGCTTTTTTTTTTTTTTTTTTTTACTTTTGCTCAGAGAAAAAAAGAGAGCGAGAAACAGTAGGAGCAGAAAGACAGGGTTTGAACAGATTGTGGCCCTGCAGAACGGAAGCTGCCAAAGCTGGCTGTGTATGTGTGTGGGAGGGGGAGGGGGAGCAGGACATGGCCCTCCATCAGCAAGCAAGTAGATTTATAGCTCAAGGAGTGCAGCTGCCAGGGAGCCTGGGGCAGTGCTCCAGAAAACCTGGACTGTAGCCAATACTAGCCAGTGGGTACACCGCAGTACAGGTGAAGAAAAAGAAGCCAGAGCAGCCATGTAGTTTAGTGTGGTATGAGTTCTCCACTCTTGAGAGCTGGTTGAGAGGGAGAACCTGAGGCTGCAGGATGTCAGCTAGAGAAGCAAGTCAAGGTAGTGGAGCCAGAGAACTCACTCCCGGATGTCCTGGCTGCATAGAAAAGTGAATGAAAATCAGGATATTGAACCTAGAGTGACTGACTCTGAGATACATGAGAACTAATGGGGGAGCTTTACAGACTGGCCAGAAGAGGGCAGTACAGAGTGACCTATGGAAGGCAATGTAGCAGAGAGGCCTGAGAGGAGCTGTAGCAAAGGCCACTGAGAGGTGCTCCAGAAAAGCCAGCAGAAGGCACTACTGAGAGCCCAGGGGGCCACTGTAGGGTGCCCAAACAATGACTGCGAAGTGGCGAGAGGGAGATGCTGCAAGTGGAGATGGCACAGATGAGTCAGAAAATTCCATGACAACAGTTGAAAGAAAGTAGAAGCCTGAAGGAGGGTATGTTCAGGGCCGGAGGAACCACTAGGCGAGCTAGGCCTGTGCCTAGGGTGCCAACCAATGGCACCGGTAGCCCCTGTCACATGGTAGGGGATGAAGGCCACCGGTGCCGTTTTGGTTAGTGGCAGCCGAGGCCCCGGGAACGGCAGATCGCTCCTGGGCCCTCCCCTGGCCACCAGGGGGGCGTCGGGAGGGTGGCACTGGGGGTGAGGCAGGGCGAGTCGGGGCCTGGCAGAATTTTGAAAGGGCACTTTTTGCCCTTTCAAAATTATTCTGCCTGCCGAGTCATCCCCTAAGTCTCGGCGCGTGGTCTCCGGCTGCGCCGATCTTCCTTTCTTCGGCCACATGATCAGCTAGACTGGCTGCGCCGATCTTCGTGTGTGTGTATGTGGTGTGTATGTGAGTAAGGAATGGTGCTTCTGTGTGTGTGTGTGTATGTGAGAAAGGAATGGTGCTTCTCTCTGTGTGTTATGTGGTGTGTATGTGAGAAAGGAATGGTGCTTCTGTGTGTGAGACAGGGCCCTATACCACCAGCTTCCAGGCTGGCCTCCAGCCTGTGGCACGGTCTTCCTATCCAGAGGCCTGTCGCCATGCAGGCCACCATAGAAACAGAGACCCAACACGTGTGTCCATGACCTATGGCAGTAGCTATTTAATCGCACACCATCCTTACGCAGCAGGGTGTTTTGACCGATGACTA
This sequence comes from Rhinatrema bivittatum, assembly GCF_901001135.1. NCBI lineage: Eukaryota > Metazoa > Chordata > Amphibia > Gymnophiona > Rhinatrematidae > Rhinatrema > Rhinatrema bivittatum. Next base: position 245,896 of record NW_021820702.1, read on the forward strand.
TGGGAATAAAAAATATGAAATTTTATCCTAGATGGGATCTAAAAAAAAAAAAAAGGTACTATAATGGGGAAACGAGGTACATATCCCTTTTAGTAGGAAGACATAGGGGCGGATTTTAAAACCCCTGCGCGCCGGCGTGCCTATTTTGCATAGGCCGCCGGCGCGCGTAAAGCCCCGGGACGCGCGTAAGTCCCGGGGCTTTCGAAACAAGGAGGGAGGGGGCGTGTCCGGGGGCATTCCCAAAAAGACATGGTGTTTCGGGGGCATGCCGCGGCGTTTCGGGGGCGGGCCCGGGGGCGTGGCACCGGCCCGGGGGCATGGTCAAAGCCTCCGGACCACGCCCCCAGGACTGGAGGACGGAGCGGGGCTGCTGGCAACACGCGCAAAGGCAAGGGGGGGTTTAGATAGGGCCGGGGGGGGGGTGGGTTAGGGAGGGGAAGGGGGGGGGGAGGGCGAAGAAAAGTTTCCTCCGAGGCCGCTCCGAAATCGGAGCGGCCTCGAGGGAACAGGCAGGCTGCGCTGGGCTCGGCGTGCGCAGGTTGCACAAATGTTGTACGAAAATCTTTTGTCTATATGACTGTTGACGCTATTGTACATATGACTGTTGACGCTATTGTCACTATTGTAAATATACTGTACATTACTTTTATTAATATTGTTTAACTTGTCCATTGTAATATGTTACTATACTTTACTGTTTATTTTTAATTTCTGTTCCATGTAAAGGCATCGCCTACTAGTTCTGAGTTAAATGTACACCGATACGATGTGCAAACGGCTATCGGTATATAAAAAATGTTAAATAAAATAAATAAATAAAATAAATGTGCACCCCCTTGCGTGCGCCTTTTATAAGATACGCGCTACGCGCGTATCTTATAAAATCTGGTGTACTTTTGTTCGCGCCAGTGGCGCGAACAAAAGTACCGGCGCACGTATTGTTTTAAAATCCGCCCCATACTTTTTAACAAACTTGGTCATGCGGCCTATTTGATCAAACTTTTTCTTTTAATATTTAGGTGTGTGTTACTGTATTAACAACCTTTATGTTGGGATTCTGCCAGTTTAAAAAAATGAAATGTGATAATACATATACCTCAACTTTTGTGCTGGTAGTGCAACTTTTGAAAAGTTGGATGATAGATGAAATTACTGAATTTTAAGCATCCCTCTTCTGGAAAATAAAATTTAACAAAGTGGGTAGAGACAAATACTAAAGCAAAAAAAAAAAAATGAAAGTATTTAAAATGTTCATCTCAGCAAAATCACAAATGTAAGATACTGATGCCAGGTGGGGTTTGGTTTTATTTTTTTGAAGCATAATTTAAGCATGAAGACTAGAATAGTTCCAATCTGAAACGGTTTTGCTTTTTTTTTTTTTTTTAAGTCTTTAGAAAATGTATATTTTTAAATGACTAAGACTGGAATCTTCCTATTTAAAAGGGAAGCTGACTAAGGATGTCTTTCTGTTCCATATCGCCCACATGAATAATCATACGACTGATAGTTTGAAGAAAGACACTTGCATTATTGCCTGAAAGCATAAAACAAGAGAAGCTGTACGGTGTGGGTGGCTGTCCCTTGGGAGGACAGAACCTGAAGGAAGGTTGTCATTTCGCCTTCTGATAGGAATGTGGTTTTCTTATTTAACGGTTGGGAGCATCAGTTTCACTTTTAGTAAAAGTGAAAAATCATGCTGCAAGTCTGAAAGCAAGGTGCTTCTGTGAGAGTGTAATGTGTATGTGAGACAGGGAGGGTGCTTCTGTATGTGTGTGGTGAATATGTGTGTGTGCGAGAGAGCATGTTTTTGGCTGGCTTGTGGCTGTGAGAGAGGGCATGTGTGTGATTGAGAGCTTGTGTGTAAGTGAAATAGAGAGAGCATGTGTATGATTGAAAGCCTGTGTGTAAGTAAGAGAGAGCGAGAGCATTGTGTGATTGAGAGAGACTGGCCAGAGAGGTGACATGTGTACGTGTGAGAGAGACTGATCACGGAGATGACTGGATGTGTGTGCTTGTGTATGTGTGTGTGAGAGAGAGAGAGAGAGACTGGTTGGGGAGATGATTGGTGTGTGAGAGATAGAAACTGGTCCTGAGGGTGTGACTGGTGTATGTGTGTGAGAGAGAGAGTAGAGACTGGTTGTGGTCCCTAAGGAAGAGGACTGTGATGACAGCTTCAGAGCTATTGCTGCTTCTGGTGTGGCCTGCAAGGGAAAGGAGTAGGAGAACTGCTGGAGAGGTTAAGTAAAGGTGGCTTTTTAAGTTCATTTTTATTTTAAGTTCATCTCATACCAATTATGATCACACCTCTTACCCAGTTCCTAGGGCTCTCCCTACTCTCAGTAACCCTATTCAATGCACAATCCCTAACTAAAAAGACACACATTCTCCAAAACAATAACCCAGAAAAAAAAGGAAATCAACCTTGGTTCTCCTCTGAACTCAAATGGCTGAAACTAGTCTTACGTCACAAAGAAAATAAATGGCAGAAAACACCAAACTCCTCTACACTATCAACATACAAAGGAACCCTCCATCACTACAGGACCGCAATCCTAAAGTCAAAAAAAGAATACTATGCAAACAAAATTCACCATCTCCAATATGATGCGAAGGCGCTATTCTCGTATGTGTCTCAAATCACAAAGCCTTCCCCATCAACGATACCCGATGATCAGGCACAATCGAAGGCCAATGAGCTCGCTTCTTTCTTCCAACAGAAGATTGCAACTACACTGGCACTCTTACCAACCAAGACTACCTCAAGCTCTACATTCACCAACACTCGCACCCACTCTGGAATCAAGCTCAATAATTTCGAACCAACGTCCTCTAATGAGATCGAATCCCTCCTCAAGAGACAGAAACCATCTAGCCACCCAGCAGATAACATACCTTCCAAACTTCTGCTACTGATTCCTAACAAGATCTCTGGTCCTTTAGCAAACATCATAAACTGCTCGTTAACCCAAGGGAGGTACCCAGACAGCCTAAAAACCGCGTCTCTTAAACCCCTCCTCAAGAAACACAACTTAGACCCCAAAGAACTGGCCAACTTCCGCCCCATCTCAAATCTCCCCTTCTTAGCCAAACTAACAGAGAAATTGGTTAATACTCAGCTCTCAGAATATCTAGAAGAACACAATATCCTATACCCATCCCAATACGGATTCCGCAAATCTTGCAGTACGGAAACGCTTCTCATATCATTAACAGACCATATCATTATGGGATTAGACAAAGGCTACTCCTTTCTTCTAGTACTCCTAGACATCTCGGCGGCATTCGATACCGTCAACCACTCCATCCTCCTGACTCGCCTGGCAGACATAGGTATAGCCGGATCAGCCCTCAGTTGGTTCACGTCATTCCTTAGTAATAGAAGCTTCAAAGTCAAAATCAACAATAAAGAGTCGGCATCGACTAGTTCCTCACTAGGCGTTCCGCAAGGATCCTCTTTATCACCTACTCTCTTCAACGTCTACCTCCTCCCGCTATGCCAACTTCTAACGGACCTTAACCTAACACATTACCTATATGCTGATGACGTGCAGATTCTGATTCCGATAACAGAATCCATCACAAAATCACTCACGCACTGGAACAACTGCCTAAAATCGATCACCATCCTTCTCAACAGTCTTAATCTGGTTCTGAACGCATCTAAGACCGAACTTCTCCTCATCTCCTCCAATCAAGACAACCATCCTCCTCAGACCATCCTCAATACCCAGCTCACACACACCCATGTAAGAGACCTCGGGGTCCTACTCGACAACCGCCTAAACTTAAAGAAAACGATCAACAACACAACCAAAGACTGTTTCCATAGACTCCAGGTTCTAAAAAGACTCAAACCTCTACTATTCTTCCACGACTTCAGGACAGTCTTGCAAGCCTTACTATTCGCTAAAATAGACTACTGCAACGCTCTCCTCCTGGGTCTCCCCAGCTCATCCACTAAACCCCTACAATTAATACAGAACGCTGCGGCAAGAATTCTGACTAACACCAACCGTGGAGATCACATATCACCTATTCTCCGTAATTTACACTGGCTCCCGGTAAAATACAGAATCCTTCACAAATCACTCACTCTAATTCACAAAGCCATCTACAATCATCTGCATCTGGACCTCAAATTCCCTCTCAATCTCCATAGCACCAACAGACCGACCAGAGAGGCTTATAAAGGAACCCTGCAGGCCCCACCTACAAAAGCTACACGTCTCACCTCGACCAAAGACCGAGCCTTTTCTACAGCAGGTCCAGCTATCTGGAACAACATCCCATCCGACCTCAGACTGGAACCCTGCCTCTTAACATTTAGAAAAAAACTCAAGACCTGGCTTTTCCGCCAGGCCTTCTCAGATCCGCCAGACACTCATTAGACGACAAAAAAGCCATCATGAACAATGGATCCTCTTACTATCCCCAAGCTCGATATAAGAGCCTACCCTGACTCTTAAAACAGTTGTTATCATTATCCTAAGCACTTCGTTCCTTAGTCTTTTTCTTTCCAGCAATCTTTGCTTCCAAGTTTTACCTCCCTTGTTGAATGTAACTTTGTTCTTCCTGTTACCTACGGTTTCGTTACAGTTCCCCCTTTTTGATGTAAACCGACCTGATATGGTCCCTACCATGAAGGTCGGTATAGAAAAGTGTTAAATAAATAAATAAATAAATAAATTTTTCTTGATTGACTACCATTTTAATTATTGGGTAATATGTGATGTGTCTGGTGTTTGAAATATTTTATTGGTGTTTGGTAAAGCTTTTAAAATTTGCATGAGTCTTTAATTATTGGATATTCTATTAATCAGCTGTTTTGAAATTATTTTATTAGTATGATTTTATAATTATGATTAATGATTTATATATCTTGATTTTATTAATTGTTTCATGAGGAATGGTGAAATTTTTGTTTTTCCATTGTTGCACTGTATAGAGTCTGGCGTGATACGTTTTACAATTCAGTTTTTGTCTGCAAATTTCTATTTATACTTTATGTGGCTTTATTCTGTATTTAGTGAGGGTTTGTGTTCTGCATGCAAGGACTGAGATGAAGCATTCTTTTATCATGTGGTTTCTCTGTAGGGATCTGTAGTAGCTTGGTCTGTTCGGTTTTCCTGATAGGCGGTGTATTGATATTTTAGATTCTGGTGTAATATTTGTGGTATTCTTTTTCATAGATGGTGTTGTTATTCTTTGAGTGTTGGCAAATAGTACTGTGTTGATATGGGAGGACTATGCCGAAATATATCACAATAGGTAAGATGCAAAGTTTTCTTGTTGGCATCACAACAGTGCATGAAATTATCACAACAACTTGTATATTAATTTTACCTCAGAATGTCATTTTTCATGTAAAATATGTTATAAATGCATAATTTAAAATTGTGTATGGGGAGGGGGGCGCCAGACTGTAAGGTTTGCCTAGTGCCTAATACCCGTGCACCGGCCCTGGGTACATTGTGCAGTGATTTGAAACGAAACCATCACAGGAACACCCAATAAATTCCAGAGAGTCCTGCCAGAGGAGAAAAGGAACCCAGAGCTGCACATGGACTCATATGAAGGTGGGATCCAGGGTGAGTGAAAACACTTGACCCAACGGGTTCAAGCTGAGATGGAGGGTATGTGAGGGAATGGCCTTATTACCCCTCCTTAAGCTGTGCAGGACCAAGCTAGATGCCTGATCCACCTTAAATCCCCATAGAGGGAGAGAGCTCTGTGGGTGGGACCCAGCTGGAGAGGTTAAGAGGCAGGACCGAGCTAGGATCAGCAGATGAGGCCCAGGTCTCCAGGAGAAGGCATCTCCTGTCACATTGCTGGCCTATGTGAATCCTGTATGTGAATGGGGATTGTTACTGTGATTACTGCTGAAGGAAAGCAGAGATGCTGTGATTTCATGTGAACGGTAAATAAAAGTACTCAATGAAGCCTTGCCCGCTCATTTACCGTGTCACAGACTCCCCCATTTCAATTCCCAAGAATAAGAGAAGAAAACTGAGTAAAACTAAAATCATGATGTTTCAAAGAAGCAGGAAGCTGACTGTACCCTCTCTGTTTTCTTTTCAAATTCAGGTAATTCCTATTGTGTCTTGTGTGAAAAGCTTAGGTATGCTCTGAGATTCGAACTTGAATATGCTATCACAGCTTAAAGCTATTAGCTGGTTTCTTCAAGCTGTGCTTAATGAAGCTACTTCAGTCCTTAATTGAACCTAATGAATTTCATACAGTATTCCAGGTGATTTTATTTCCTACCCTTGACTACTGGTGTGTGAAAGTCAACTTTGCGGTCCCTTCAGGTACTGCAAAATTCTGTGGCAAGACTTATTTCTGGTCTACTGAGAACTGCCCAGATCACTCCTGTCCTTCAAGAGTTTCACTGGCAGCCATCCAAGGGCATTGATCCATAAACTGCAAAGAATTGATTCTTTGTCCTGGATCTACAATTCTACATGAGCAGACCGCTCCTCCAAGAGATGTGCTTGAGCTACCTTCCTTTCAGCAAGTGCCGCTTGTTGATATCCAAGAGAGTCCATTTTTTGTTGCTGGGTTCAGTTGTTGAATTCATTTCTGAAAGAGCTGTGTTTGACTGAATGTATGGCAGCAAGCAAAAGGTTGTTCAAGACACGCCTTTTCTGGCAGGCCTATGATCTATATGCACTCTTCCAGGGAATAATGTATGAGAACAGTGTACAGGAATCTAGGTGAGGTCTTTTCAAGACCCCACAGTGGATATGTTTTATGAAAGGCATAAACCATTGTTTTATTTTAAATGTTTGTTTTATATTTTTATCAATGGAAACTTTTTTGTAAACTGCCTAGAGCCATCAGTAGGTAGTATATAACTTATCTATCTATCTAAATAAATAAATAAATAAATAAATAAATAGATAAATAAAATCTGTTTCTGCATAGGACTCTTTAGGAAAGAGAAGAACCAACTGAATGCCGTTCCTATGACACCCTCTTCAATGGGATAGAATGGTCTATGGTGTTAAAGGCCATAAAGAGCTCTAAAAGAACCACATCACAATCTTTTCCCTGAAGATTGCAGATAGCAGAATGGTTATCAGCTTCAAGCACTCTGATAATATTAGCCACCTTTTGAGTAAAAGAATCTGGAAGTGTATTGCATTTCTCCCACGCCTCTGTACAACACGAGCTGACGCTGAGGAAGCACTCAATTTACTACGGAAAATTAGGCTTCGAGCCGACTTTTGGCCCAAGCTAAATTAATGGAGAACTAATTCTTTTTAGTTGTAACTTCTAGATAATACAGTTTGAATTAAGATCTATATTTCTCCCTATCCAATGTATTCTGAGACTTTCACCATTTTTTTCCCATTTTTCTTTACAAATTTGTTTTAAGTTATGTGGATTTCCTGTGTGCTGTGGAGAAGATGCAGCTTGACTCCATGCTTTTCTGGGACAACAGCATTCACATCCCTGAAAGGGAAGCATCTGCTCTGTCCATAAGCCAGGGAACTGACATCTAAAGACTCAAGAAGATCTCCAGCTAAATATTGAGGAACTAGATCCTTTAACTGAAAAGAGAGCAAAAAATGCTCTGACTAGGCCACAGTATAAGATCTAAATTATTCCCTCCTATATACGCAGACGATGTGCAAATCATAATCCCCATCTCGGACCCCATCTCCTCAACTCTAAATTTCTGGAACGACTGCCTACATGCCATCAACCAGCTTCTCACGAATCTCAACCTGGTCCTAAATACGTCCTAAATACGTCCTAAATACGTCCAAAACGGAACTCCTGGTTATCTCCCCTAGCGATAACCACCCCTTCACTAATAACACAATAACCCCACTAGCAAGCCATGTCAGAGACCTTGGGGCCACCCTTGACTCCAGAATGAATTTCAAAAAATTCATTAACGCTACAACTAAAGAATGTTTCTTCAAGCTACAGGTCCTGAAACATCTAAGACCGCTCTTACACTTCCAGGATTTCCGTTCTGTGCTTCAAGCAATACTGTTTTCAAAGATTGACTATTGCAACGCTCTTCTACTCGGTCTCCCCGCCTCTTCGACCAAACCTCTACAGATGCTGCAAAACGCAGCAGCCAGGATCCTTACAAACACACGGCGCAAGGACCACATCACACCTATCCTAAAAATCTTACATTGGCTTCCTATTCAACATAGAATACTGTTCAAAGCTCTCACTATCATCCACAAATCGGTCTACCAACAATCCTCTCTCCAACTCACCTTCCCTCTGGAACTACTTACATCTTCAAGACCAATAAGAACTGCCTACAAAAGTAAGCTCAAGGCCCCTCCCAACAAATCATCAGTTCACAACTCCATCCACAAGCGAGCTTTTTCAACAGCAGGTCCCCTACATTGGAATTCGCTTCCTCAAGACTTACGCCAGGAACAATGCCATTTAACCTTCAGAAAAAAACTTAAAACCTGGCTGTTCACACAAGCCTATCGTTGAAGGATTCCATATTAACCAACTCTCTCTCACCCTCCAACCCACCCTTCTCCCTCCCCGCACTCCCAAACTTTTTTCACTTTTTTCCCTTTTCCACTCGCAACCTCAACCCACCCTTTTCCCTCACCCCCGCCACTCCTCCCATCTGACATAACATGTATATTCCAGCTGTATATATTCCATATATATATATTTCCATGTATATTTCCGCTGATTATAATCCATGTTTTCTGTATTATTAATTTATTGTTTTATGTTAATTTATAGTTTGTAATTTTGTTAACTTATTTTTCAATTACTTAATTCTGTCCTATCTTCCGACATCCATGTTTTTACTCTCCCTGTTTTAATGTAACTTCTCTTTTCCACTTATACGTTAATTGATTTTTCCCCTTGTTCTAATGTAAACCGGTACGATAAGACCTGGTCTTGAGTGTCGGTATAGTAAAAGAAGTTAAATAAAATAAATAAATAAATATGGGGACCAGCAATCCATAGACAATATAACATCTAACAAAGGGCCAGATAAATGTATATTTACAGTAAGTTCCAAGTTTACCGTAGTTATCAATTGTAATAAAGTAGAAAAAATAATTTGGATCAGGAGGTGCATGATATACCAACAGGATCCTTTTCTTATTACTAGTTGACCTAATTTTCAAAAGTTGACGGTCTAAACCCCGAGCCTGACAGACATCTATTTTCAAATCTATATCACACTTTGAGGTGCAAATAATTTCTTATGCTCTTAAAGAACCAACAATGAATGGGAACGTATCAGAAAAATGTGCTCATTATAAAGTAATCTGCAAGCTCTTGCCTGCAATGGGCTTCAACCAGCATCATGCACTAGAGCACCAAGCTTACGTCACTTACTTAAACCCATTCACATTTAAAAATAAACACTCTTTATTACCAAAAAAAAAAAAAAAATTATGGCGCCATGTTTTGAGAAGTTGGAGTGAGAACTTGTTGGTCAACTTTGAGGAAGTGTTCGTTTGTTCCCCTGAGGAAGGCAGAAATGCTGAAACATTGATCAATGTCGGGATGATTGTGGGGTTCACATTGGAGCATCTTGAGTGAAGTAGTTTTTAGAGAAGAGGCTTTTGAATAAGATTTTTGTGGCAAGATAAGTTTGAAAAAAATATAAAAATAGAGAAAATAATGGCTTTTTATTTTTGTAATAAAGAGTATTTATTTTTAAATGTGAATGGGTTTAAGTAAGTGACGTAAGCTTGGTGGTCTAGTGCATGATGCTGGTTGAAGCCCATTGCAGGCAAGAGCTTGCAGATTACTTTATAATGAGCACATTTTTCTGATACTTTCTCATTCATTGTTGGTTCTTTAAGAGCATAAAAAACTCTTTGCACCTCAAAGTGTAATATAGATTTGTTGAGAGACAGGGTGTTGCCCAGAAGTTGACTTGATAGACATCTATTTTCTCCATTACAAAAGAGCTATGACTAATAAATACTATTTCACCCCTTCTACCAGTAACACGAGAATACATGAAAGCTGAAAGCTGAGAGGGCAAGCTTGAGATAAAATAACCCGGTTAGAATCAGACAGCCATGACAGGTTCACTTTTTCATCTATAATCATACCATAAAGCAAAGACATTTTAGACGTCATAGAGCAAACCTAATCATACTAATCTTTAGAGCAACATGCTGGCATATAGAACTGTGATCTGCAGCTAAAAAAAAAAAAGCAAGGGTACGTGATTTTTCAGAACTGGAAGAAGTTAAAACATATCTTTATTGACCTGAAAAAACCTCAGTGGAAGAAATAGCTTCACCATTATGTGCAACTGTCAAATCAAAGACTAAATTTACACATCATAAAGCAATAATATTATAAAGCAATAAAATTTAAATTGTAGAACTCTAAAAATAAATCTAAATAAACATTGATAAACCATAAAATACTGTCAATAAACAGAAAATAATTGTAAAATACAAAAATAACATATACAAATTTAGCACCACTAAACCAAATAATAAAATTAGAACATAAGAAGTGCCCAGCTTGGTCAGACCAAAGTTCATTGAGTTCATCATTCTGTCTCTGACAGTGGCCAGATCAGACAGATCCCCAATATTTCATCTATTCCCAGTAAATAGTAGGGATATGCAGAGCAAAATTTTATGTTCATATTTTTTATGTCCGAAAGGGGGTCCCACTTGCGGCCAATATGGACATAAAAAAAATCCAATGAGTTGGGTATATGTACATATGTGCAAAAAAAAAATTTAAACCCCCTCACCCTCCTTAATCCCCCCCCCCAGACTTACCACAACTCCCTGGTGATCGAGCGAGGAGTGAGGACGTCATTTCTGCAATCCTTGGCGAGAAGCATGTGACGTCGGTGGCACGTCAAGTGACGCGGCGTCACGTGATTCCCGGCAAGTTCGCACCGGACGGCTCGTTCGGCCCAAAAAGAACTTTTGGCCAGCTTGGGGGGGCCTCCTGACCCCCCCAAGCTGGCCAAAAGTTCTTTTTGGGCCGAACGAGCCGTCCGGCGCGAACGAGCCGGGAATCACGTGACGCCGACGTCACGTGATTCCCGGCAAGTTCGCGCCGGACGGCTCGTTCGGCCCAAAAAGAACTTTTGGCCAGCTTGGGGGGGCCTCCTGACCCCCTCAAGCTGGCCAAAAGTTCTTTTTGGGCCGAACGAGCCGTCCGGCGCGAACTTGCCGGGAATCACGTGACGTCGCGTCTGAGTGACGCGGCGCCACGTGATTCCCGGCTCGTTCGCGCCGGACGGCTCGTTCGGCCCAAAAAGAACTTTTGGCCAGCTTGGGGGGGCCTCCTGACCCCCCCAAGCTGGCCAAAAGTTCTTTTTGGGCCGAACGAGCCGTCCGGCGCAAACGAGCCGGGAATCACGTGACGCCGGCGTCACTCGACGTGCCGCCGACGTCACATGCTTCTCGCCAAGGATTGCAGAAATGGCGTCCTCACTCCTTGCTCCATCACCAGGGAGTTGTGGTAAGTCGGGGGGGGATTAAGGAGGGTGAGGGGGTTTATATTTTTATTTTGGCTCAACAATCGCGATTTCCCACATATCGAACATATCTATGTTCGATATGTGGGAAATCCGATCGTTTATGTCGAATCAATTTTTTAAGTAAAAAAAAAATATGAGTTGCGTTTTACTAATGCGGTCAATCCGAATGCACACCCCTAGTAAATAGATCCCCTGCTGCTGTCACGTATTATAAATAGTGGCTATTTCTTAAATCTGCTTGGTTAATAACAGTTTATCAACTTCTCCAGGATCTTGTCCACACCTTTTTTAAACCCAGCTATGCTAACTGCCTTTACAACATCTTCCAGTAATGAATTCCAGAGCTTAATTATGCATTGAGTGAAAAAGGATTTTCTCTGTTTATTTATTTAAACATTTTTCTATACCGTCGTTCAGTTGTATTCCATCACAACAGTTTACAGTGAGGCACATAAATATATCTTTGGTTACTTGTGTAGATTAGTACTGTCACTAGGGAGTGAATTTAAATTTTGGTAACAAAGTTTCATAAAAATACTATTTGTATAGTGATATAAATCTTGTCCTTTTCTACGTTTATCAGTCTTAGATACGTGTATAACTCTACCGTAATGTATATTTTGTTTTAAAAGACACACATAATGCACAATACAGGGTGCTGCGTGCTGATGGTCTGCTGCTAGATTTCATATTCCACTATTCTCCATTCTCTTTGTAGAAGGCTTGTTTGAAAAGCCAGGTTTTTAAACTTTTTTTGAAAAGTTTGAAATCTCTCTGAAGTCTAGTTTCTAAGGGCATGGTGTTCCATAGTATTGGTCCAGCTAATGATAAAGCCCTATCTCTCACTTGGGTCAGTCTGGCTGTTTTAATGGATGGAATGGTTAGGAGTGCTTTTTGTTGGCAGATCTCAGGTTTCTATGTGGGACATGAACACGTAGGGCTGTGTTCAGCCATTCTGCTTTTTCGTCATGAATCAATTTATGAATTGTGCAAAGTGTTTTGTATTGAATTCTATATTCAATTGGAAGCCAGTGTAATTCTGCTAAGGTATCCGTAATGTGATCATTTTTTCTTTTACCAGTTAGTACCTTTGTGGCAGAGTTTTGCAGTATTTGTAGTGGTCTTATTGTTGTGTATGATAGTCCTAGGAAAAGGGCATTACAATAGTCGGTGCTAGCAAATATTAGTGCTTGTAAGACTGTTCTGAAGTTTGTCATTGTTAGTAAAGGTTTTAATTTCCTGAGTACCATAAGTTTGGCATATCCTTCTTTGACTTTTAAAGATATGTGTGGCTTGAGACTGAGTTCCGTATCTATTATTACACCGAGGTTCCGTACTTTTTCGGCTAATTCTGTCTTCTGATTATTCAGCAGTATTGGGGTTTGGATGATCGTTAAGTTTTTACATTCTAAAAGTAAAAATTCAGTTTTCTCTATGTTGATGACTAGTTCCATTTGGTTTAGTAACAGTTTGATGATGTCTAGGTACATGTTTGCTAGTTTTAGTGTTTCTTCTATTGTGTCTTTAATGGGAAGTAGTAGTTGAATGTCATCTGCATAAATGTAGTGTATGATTCCCAGGCCCACTAGGAGGTGGCATAGCGGCAGCAGATAAATATTAAACAGGGTTGCAGATAGAGCTGATCCCTGTGGTACTCCTGTTTTAATTGCGCTATTTACTAACTTCATGGAATGCTCCTTAGTCATTGTATTTTTTAAAAGGGAAAAAAAAGTGATTTACATTTACCTGTTCTATTTCACTCATGTTTTTATAGACCTCTATCATACCCCCCTTCAGCCATCTCTTCTCCAATCTCTTAAGCAATTCTACTTAGGGGAGCTGTTCCATGCCCTTTATCATTTTGGTCACACTTCTCTGTACTTTCTTCAGTGCAACTATATATTCTTTGAGATGCGGCAACCAGAACTGTACAGAGTACTCTCGGTGCAGCCTCACCATGAAGTAATACAGAGGCATCAAGACATCCAAAATTTTCTCCGCCATTCCCTTCCTAATAATTTCTAACATTCTGTTTGCTTTTGACTGCCGCAGCACACTAGGCTGACAATTTCAATGTATTTTCAGTTATAACACATAGATCTTTTCCCTAGGTGGTAACTCTTAATAAGAAACCTAACATCATATAACTACAAAGGGGGTTACTTTCCTCTATATGCATCACCTTGCACTTGTCCACATTAAACTTCATCTATCATTTATATGCCTAATCTTCCAGTCTCACAAGGTCCTCCTGCAATTTATCACAACCTGCTTATGTCATCTGCAAATTTGTTCACCTCACTCCGTTCCCCTTTTCACATGATTTATAAATATATTAAAAAGCACCAGCCCTAGAACAGATCCCTGAGGCACTCCACTGTTTACCTTTGCCACTGAGAAAATTGACCTTTCCTAGCGTGTAGCAGATGGACTCAGGACCAATGGGTATAGTGTACTCCTGATAGCAGTTGGAGATGGATCAGATTTCAATCTGACATCAGCCCTAGTACATATATATACCCCTGCAGGAAGTGCAGCTCTTCAGTATTTTCCATCTCCATAGCAGTTAGGGACTCTATGCATGCTCGCACAGCGTTAGAGTAATTTTACCAAAGAAACCCAAAACAAGAAGAAATCTTACCTCTACAGACAAGCCCCACTCTCCTGCAGTGACACCCCTTGGGTCCCTCCCCCAGTTGAGAATTCCCAAGGTGATTTCCGCGATCCCTCGGAAGTTGGCCTCGGTCCGACAGCTGACCCTCAGCGTGGACATAGCTCCTGGCAACGGGTGAGGCTGAGAGGCAGCGAGTGCAACTTCGAGCGCTGCGGTGCAGGTATTTTCCCTCTCCCCCGCAGCTGGAGACCACCCGGAACGAGACTGGGAAATGCTGAGACAAGGTAAGGTAGAAAACTTCTTTAAAGTCTCCGGTCTCTGAAGTTCGAAGAGTCACACAGGTCGCTAGACGGCGCCAGTGCCACCGGGTTGATCAGCCCTAGCAGGGTTAGGCCCCAGGCAGATTTGGGGGTCCTCCCACGTGGAGACCCTCTGAGGTGGTCGCCATACTGGCCGCGTGGTCGCCGTCACCATCTTGACCTGTTCACCGCCCTGTCCGTCGCCCCGACCCGTGTGCACAGAGGTGAGACGTGTGCATAAATCCCTTGTGCGCACATCGGCACGCGCATAATTGCCGTGTGCATAGCAACATGCACAACCACACGCCTACTGTGCCGGGCGCATAAGTTTGGCCTGTGCGCACAGCGGTGCGCGCATCGTATTGAGCGCACACCCGATTTACGCGCACAACCTTGATGCACCAGAGCGCATAACTAGGCCACCCGGTCTCTGTATTTTTTACGCGCACAAGCCATGGCACCACCGGAGAAAAAGCTCAAGGCTCAGGGCCTTTTCCCTGCATGCCACATTAGAGCTGCTCAGCATGAGGAGGCCATGGCTCTGTGTATACAGTGCAAGGAGGCCCTGGGGGATCCAGCCCATGGTCCTTCCCAGCCGGTACTGGGTTCCAGCTTCTCGAACAGTACGCCGGACCTAGCATCCCCCAGCAGGAGCTTCCCTCAAACGGGGCTCCCCAGGGACACAGCACCTCTTAATTTAGACCCAGCATCTATCTCCTGGGTGGAATTCTTCAAAGGCCTACATAATACGGCCACAGCTTCCGCCAGAGGACCTCAACATCCCGGGACCCTCTATGCCCAGAGAAGTGATTCCACCATCCAGAAGCTCCACCTTCGGGGACACGGACAACTCAGGGAAACTCCCCCCAGGGACCGAACCCCACCGAACCATGAGGCGCTTCTTCACCAAGGACGAGCTTCCAGACCTGGTCACACACAGCTTGAAAGAGCTCGCTATCCCAGGCACAAGTGCCTCGGGGGAACCTAAGATGAATCCCCTTCTAAAGGGACTCCGTCAGACCTCCAGTCATTTTCCGCTGTTACAAGCCGTGCAGCAGCTAATTGACCTGGAATGGGAAGCCCCAGAGACCACATTCAAAGGGGGGGCATGCCCTGGAAGCCATGTACCCTCTGGATCCAGCTGCCAAAGATCTCCTGGCATGTCCGAAAGTGAATGCCATGGTCTGCGTGGTCTCGAAGCGCACTACTATCCCGGTTGAGGGAGGAGCAGCACTCAAGAATGCTCAAGACAGAAGTCTGGAATCCATCCTCAAACAGTCTTTTGACGTCTCTGCTATGTCTCTACAGATCGCGGCCTGCTGTGCCATTGTGACACGCTCCTGCTTATCACAGACCAGGAACAACACTCCCGGGGAAGCCCTGGAACCAGTAGTATCATTCCTCGTGGATGTTGCTTCTGAACTGGTGCGCACCACAGCTAGAGGAGTGTCATCAGCTGTGGCAGCCAGAAGACAACTCTGGCTCCGAAGTTGGTTGGCCGACGCTTTGTCCAAAACAAGACTCACAAGGAGTCTTGTGAGTCTTCAAGGGAACCCTTCAAGGGAACCCTTCTGTTCGGAAGTGAATTAGAGAAGCTAGCCAACAAATGGGGCGAATCCCACTGCCATGGCTACCGGAGGACAGGAATAAGAGAAACCAGCGACCTTTCCCCCGAACTTCCAGGGGCAGAGGATCACAGCGCTTCAACCCATACAGAAGCACATATCAAGCGGCTCGCCCCGCAGGAAGGAGCCAGTCCTTTCGGAACAAGCACAACAAAAGGGGAGCCGGCCCAGGCCCAGGTTCCAGCTGCACCCCACAATGAAAATCAGCTGACCCGTCCAAAGGAAGAAGCCATAGGGGGAAGACTTGCCCTATTCTACCAAAGATGGGTAGATAACTTCGGACAAGTGGGTCCTAGCCATCATTCGAGAGGGATATTACCTGGATTTCCACCACCTCCCTCCGGATAAGTTTGTGGAATCCCCCTGCCACGACCCTTCCAAGAGGATGGCAGTGGAATCTACACTGACCAGATTACTAGCCTTAGAGGCTATAACACTGGTACCCACACAACAAATAAATACTGGACATTATTCCATTTATTTTATCATTCCCAAGAAAGAAAGAACATTCTGGCCCATCCTGGACCTCAAGTCAGTCAACTTCCACCTGAAGATTCCTCGCTTCCGCATGGATACCTTACGCTCGGTAATAAGGGTGATACAACTGGGAGAGTTCCTTACATCCCTGGACCTGTCGGAAGGCTACCTATACATTCCGGTCCATCAAGAGCATCAGCGTTTTCTACGCTTCACGATCCTGGATCACCACTACCAGTTCCGGGTGCTACCATTCGGGTTAGCCACAGCTCCCCGGACGTTCACCAAGATCATGGTGGTAGTGGCAGCAACACTGAGGAAGGAAGGAATCCTCGTACACCCTTATCTGGACGATTGGCTGATCAGAGCGAAATCCCCAGAGGAAAGTAACCAGGTGACCCTCAGAGTCAAAACTCTACTGGAGAGCCTCGGGTGGGTGGTCAACACAAACAAGAGCTGTCTGCAGCCCTTCCAATCTCTAGAATACCTGGGAGTTCAGTTCGACACCAAACAAGACAAAGTCATCCTAACACCGACAAGGAGATCAAAACTGATGACCCAGTTGAGTGAGCTTCGTCCCACAGCATGGGACTATCTCCAAGTCCTCGGCCTCATGGCATCCACACTGGAAGTAGTGCCATGGGCAAGAGCTCACATGAGACCCCTACAGCGCTCCCTACTATCATGATGGAATCCACTGTTCCAGAGCTACACCGTACGTCTTCAGCTCCCGGACAAAGTCCAGACCCAACTACAATGGTGGCTACAAGAAGGCTACCTGAGCCGGGGAGTGAAGCTATCCTCACCGACCTGGATTCTGCTCACCACGGGCTAAAGTCTATGAGGATGGAGAGCACACTGCCAGGAGCTAACCGCCCAGGAGCAATGGAACAAACAAGAGTCGGGATGGAACATCAATCGCCTAGAAGCCTGGGCAGTCAGACTAGCCTGCCTATGGTTCGGTCAACAACTCCGAGACAAATCAGTCAGAATCATGTCGGACAATGCCACAACAGTGGCCTACATCAACCATCAGGGAGGAACCTGAAGCCAACAGGTGTCTCTGAAAATAGACCCCCTAATGTCATGGGTGGAAGCGAATCTTCAAGAGATCTTGGCCGTCCACATCACCGGGAAAGACAACGTCGCTGCGGATTACCTCAGCAGAGAAAGTCTAGACCCAGGAGAATGGAGGCTGTCGACCACAGCATTCCATTTGATAGTGAGCCGTTGGGGAACACCAACCATGGACCTCCTGGCAAACCAGTCCAACGCCCAAGTGCCCAGCTTCTTCAGCCGCAGACGGGAACCTCAGTCCCAGGGAAGAACCAGTACTTCTAGTGGCCATGGACTGGCCAAGAAGGCCGTGGTACGCAGACATGCGAAGGCTGCTGGCAGGGAGCCCTCTCCCACTACCGCCACACAGAGATCTGCTACAACAAGGGCCAATCCTCCATGAGGATCCAGCTTGATTCTCTCTTATGGCCTGGCCATTGAGAGGACTCACCTGAGGAAGAGTGGATTCTCGGGGGCTGTAATTGACACCCTGCTCCAAGCACGCAAGTTCTCCACATCCCTAACATACATAAGGATTTGGAGAGTATTTGAAGCCTGGTGTGAGGACCGCGACATCATCCCATGCTCAGTCAAAATTCCTGCGATTTTGGAATTCCTGCAGAATGGCCTACAGAAGGGATTGTCTCTCAACTCCATCAAGGTACAGGTGGCCGCATTGTCATGCTACGGAACCAAGAGTGAGGACGGCAGCATAGCCTTTCACCTGGATGTCTCTCGTTTCCTGAAAGGAGTCAAGCAGATCCGACCACCCCTAAAGTGGCCGGTGCCTCTATGGAAACTCAACCTGGTCCTAGATTTCTAAGCAGGAGCCTCCTTCAGACCTCTTCGCAGCCTGTCTCTCCGACTATTAACACTGAAAACAGCCTTCCTTGTGGCAGACTGTTCGGCCCGTCATATCTCCGAGCTACAAGCACTGTCCTGCCGGGAGCTGTTTCTCAGATTCACGCCGGGAAGCATCCAGTTACGCACGGTCTCATCCTTCCTTCCCAAAGAGGTTTTCCACTTCCATCTCAACCAAACCATCTCGCTTCCATCGCCGTATGAGCATAAGAATTCGGAAGAATCTCGCCGTCTATGCCACCTCAGCATCGGCAGACTCCTAGTCCGATACCTGGAAAGGTCGTAGTCCATATGAAACTCGGACCACTTATTCGTCCTTCACAGCGGGAAGAAGCAAGGAGAAGCAGCCTCACAGGCAACCATAGCCCGCTGGATCAAGGAAGTTATCAAGGCAGCCTATGTAGAAGCAGGCAAGCCGCCGCCTTTGCAAGTCAAGGCCCATTCCACTAAATCCCAGGCAGTGTCCTGGGCGGAAACCAAAATGCTGTCACCCGCTGAGAACTGTCGGGCGGCGACATGGTCCTCCATCCACACCTTCTCCAGGTTCTACCACCTGGATTTTCAGGCTCGAGAGGACACAGCATTTGCAAGGCAGTACTAAGTAGGCCACGGGCAGCCTCCCACCCGGTTTGGGAGTAGCTTTTATACATCCCATTGGTCCTATTTGCAAAGGTCTCTTACTTGTTTTTATTATTTTTCTATTCTGCTTTTTAGCACTTCAAAGCAAGTTACATTCTGGCACTGTAGATATTTCCCTGTCCCCAGAGGACTCACAATCTAAATTTATATCTGAAGCAATAGAGAGCAAAGTGATTTGCCCAAGGTCACAAGGAGCAGGAGTGGGATTTCCTGGCTCATAGCCTGCTGCTCTAACCATGAGGCTGCTCCTCCACTCCGCGTGTACTGAAATGATAAGAACACTGTTTCCTGGGCAACTCATCACTAGTTCAATTCCTACCTCCCCACCTCCCACCCACGCCAGGCTCTTTTCCTCTTAAATCAATAGTTTCCACCACCACTCTCCCCAAGTCAGTTAGGAAGAAAATCTTCAAAATAGGAGTCAATTAACAATTTTGAATAAAATACAATTGACCATAATTTTAGTGATTGACTAATTTTAGTCTTGTTGCTGGTCATTCACAAACAAAGGTCGCCTAGTTATCAATTTAAAAATCATAAAGGTAGATTTTAGAAGCCCCCCTCGTGCATCAATAAGGGGATGCACACCCAAGTCAGGCATCATAGTTGATCATTCTTTGAAATCGTCGGCTCAGTGTGCTGCAGCAGTCAAAAAAGCAAACACAATGTTAGGAATTATTAGGAAGAGAATGGTGAATAAAATGGAAAATGTCATAATGCCTCTGTATCGCTCCATGGTGAGACCGCACCTTGAATACTGTGTACAGTTCTGGTCACCGCATCTCAAAAAAGATATAGTTGCGATGGAGAAGGTACAGGAAAGGGTGACCTAAATGATAAAGGGGATAGAACAGCTCCCCTATGAGGAAAGACTAAAGAGGTTAGGGCTGTTCAGCTTGGAGAAGAGATGGCTGAGGGGGGATATGATAGAGGTCTATAAAATCATGAAAGGACTTGAATGGGTAAATGTGGATTTTTTACTCTTTTGGTTAATAGAAGGACTACGGGGCACACCATGAAGTTAGCAAGAGGCACATTTAAAACAAATTGGAGAAAATTCTTTTTCACTCAATGCATAATTAAGCTCTGGAATTCATTGCCAGAGGATGTGGTTATAGCAGTTAGTATAGCTGTGTTTAAAAAAGGTTTGGATAAGTTCCTAGAGCAGATGTCCATAAACTGCTATTAATCAATAAGGATTAGTAGTTTGGGATCTATTCATTTAATGTTTGGGTATTTGTGAGGTACTTGTGACTTGGTTGGTCACTATTGCACACGGGATGCTGGGCTTGATGGACCCTTGGTCTGACCCAGTATGGAATATCTTATGTTCTTATGTAATACAAAGCTGGATTCCTTGCCAAGGGACCTGGTTGTTTCTTCATTCAAGAAAAGGAGTTGCTGAAATATCTTCTCTGCTTAGTTGGCTTTCAAATCCCTAGAGTGAGCTCTGTGATGTTTAATGCAAAGTGTATTGGATACTTGGAATTAGATGTGAGCTTGTGACTAAAATGGCAAAGGGCATGGAACAGCTCCCCTAAGAAGATAGGATAAAGATTTAGGGCTTTTTAGCTTGGAGAAGTGATGACTGAGGTGGGATATGATAGAGGTACAGAAAATCGTTAAAGAACTTGAATGGGTAAATGTGTATTGGTTATTTACTCTCTGAGATAATAGTAGGCACTCCATGAAGTCAGCAAGTAGCACATTTAAAGCAAATCAGAGAAAATTCTTTTTCACTTAACGCACAATTGGAATTCATTGTCAGAGGATATGATTAAGGTGGTTAGCTTAGCTGGGTTTAAAAAAGATTTGAATAAGTTCCTGGAGGAGAAGTCCATAAACTGCTATTAGTCAAGTTAAATTTTGGAATAGGCACTTCTATTACCGGTATTAATAGCATGGGGTCTGTTTAATGTTTGGGTACTTGTCAGATATGTGCATCCTGGATTGGCCACTGTTGGAAATAGGATGCTGGACTTGATGGATCCTCAGTCTGACTTAGTATGGAAACTTCTTATGCTTATACCTACGACTAGCTTAGTGGTAAGAACCTGCTTGCTGATGTAAATTATCTAAGACTTGGAATGGTTATGGTACAGGAGTACCGGTATTTGAGTTGTGTGACCTAGCATACTTGAGTTGTTATCTCTATGATTGAATAAAGTTAAGATGAGACCTTGACAATAAGTGGGCATATATTTCTCCTCATATTTGTTATTAAAGGTAAAAAACAAAAACATTTTGAATTTTAGCAACTGGAATATGCCATCTTTGGGAATGTGCATTTTACATTTTTGTATTTTCCTCTTTCTTCAGTATTTCACTGTTCAGTCTAGTTTCTCAGGCTTTCTATTTTGGTTTTGTCTGCACGTTTCTATTTCTAATTTTTGGTCTCTTATTTCTATATTAGGTAAGGATCGGTCTCTGTTTTGCCTGTGTGTGTGAGACTGAAGTGCAGTATTTCTGCTCGCATGTAGTTTCTCTGTAGCAGTCCAGCTTGTTCTGTTATTCCAGTAGGTGGTGTATTAATGTTCTAGGGCCTGGTGTAGTATTTGCATTGCTGCTTTTTCATAAGGTTGCTGTTATTTGAGTCCTGAGAGTCAGTTCTGTGACTGTATGGTATGGCAAGGTTCTAGATGTCTCTTTCTTTGCAGGAGTTTGTTACTTCACAAAATAGCAGTGGAGGGTTATTTTTCGCTAACTTGACACCAGAATGTGAATTTTTTTTTTCATGTTAGTTGTAATGTAAATTGTCCTAGGTCTGCTCTGCACCTGTTCTGATACTTAATGTTATTTTATTGTAGTTATGATGAATTCTGGCTTTTTGCAAAGAGGATTCATGAAAGAATTTATTAATTTTTGTTTTATTACATGATTGATTGGCTCTGCTTGTTTTCTTTGATTTTTACATGATTATACTTGTGCATTTATAAACTTCAATTAATATTAAATAAATTAATACAGATTAATAAGGTATTTTTGATTCTGGTAAGTATTGGTCTAATCAGTTGGTCCCGGTCTCTTTTTTTCCTATTGTCTTCTTCTCTTCCTCCCTCACATATCCACACACACAGTCTCATGTTTTCTCTCCCACACTACCTCACACACACAAGCTCTCACTCCCATATGTACTTCCCCCTACCACACACACAGGCTCACAATCTCCACTTACACACAACTTCTCACTCTAACATCCTCTACTAGACACACACACACACAAGCTTTCACTCTCTCACCTCTCCCCCCCCCCAAACTCCCATTCTTATACACACACAGACACACACTCAGGCTCCAATTCTTATACACAGACGCGTACTCACATGTACACATGCCCAGGCTCCCATTCTCATCCCCCCCCCCCCCCCCCCCCCCCCCCACACACACACACACACTCACCCAGGCTCCAATTCTCACCCATATGCACTTGTTCAAAGCTCCTATTCTAATTCACACACACATCCAGGCTCCCATATTCACCCACACACATGCAGGGCCTTTCCATTAGGCACAGACAAACTCTTACTTCTGCCACTGCTGCCGCGAGGCTGGAATCTTGCAACACATTGCTTCTGTAGACCTCCTCTTCACTGTTGCAGGCATGGGATCCCACAATGGTATTATTTCAACAGGCCTGGTTGGGCGGACCTGAGCACAAAGTGTTGCATCCATCGCTGCTCAACGCCCTCACTACGCCCTCTTTACTTCTGTGGCAACTCCCTCCGGGTCTGATGCACAGCTGGCTGCCGCAGCATCTCCATGCCGTCTCCCTCTGGCGTCACCGGACCGGCTCAACATTGCAGATTGCTGATTGAAGTACCAGCAAGGGCGCGAACCTCAGGGGCGTCGCCTGAGATGACGTCATCCGCTTCCAGTATTTAAAGGTCTCTGATATTGCTAACTGAGTTAGCACGGAGTGGAGAAGATACAGATATAGATCCGGCTATGATTCCTCCAAGCTATTCTGCCTCCTCGGACTTACCAGAGGTACCCGCTCCTCGGGGGCCTCACTCTTTTCTTTACTTTCAGATTACAGATAGGAACTGGTACTCGCTCCTCGAGGGCCATGTTCCTGGACACTCTGAAGATTCTCTACTGCCTGGAAGCTATCGCTGCTACAAACAATTGTGAGTTACCATCGCTCTCTCAGAACACCTGGAACCAGTGTAGCGGGATCGATGCCCGCATTCTCCACCAATTTGTTGAAAAGTCCCAAATGCAAAGTTAAAATTGTTTAAAAGAACAACTCTGATTCTACTTTTCCTTATTATTCTTTAATGTAAATCATATACTGTGTATAAACAAACCGAGAGCGATACATACAGGAAAAAATAAAACAATATACTTACACTATATTGAATAGCACAGCGCTGGCTTTGGAAAAAACCCCCAACAACCTTCTTTCTGAGCCCTACTGCTTATAATAAGTTAAACAAGCTAGCAAAGTCAGCAAAGCATCTGGTTTCTGCTTGCATGTTTTCACACCACAAATTTTATTGCTATGTTTGCTTTGTCTCCCCCTTATCTCTCCCTTGCATTCCTTAAAACAGATTGCCTGTTTCGTACCCTTCACAAGTCGTCTCCTGCTTCATCCTGTGTCTTTGTTGATTCTTCTTGTTATCTATGAGGTCATGCTTGCAAGAGTTGTTTATAACTCTTTCCTGCAGAGTCTGGCATTCAATGTGTCTGGTGTTAGCTGGTATTTTTTTTTCTTTTGCAGAAATACCATCAGTATATTCAGTAATGGTGGAGAAGCCGGGGATGGAACCCGGGCATAATCAGCACCAGGTACTCGCTCCTCGAGGGCCTAATCCTTTCCAGTTCCTGAGCTTACTTGAGACCTTATGTGAGTTTTGTCATCTAGTTCTGTTCATTAACTCTGCCTACTCTGCCTACTCACATTCTACAGTTTCTCAACAGCTCAGCCATCCTGGATCACGGTTCCAGTACCCGAGGGACTACAGCCGTGCCGGGCATATCAGCTCACTACTGCCACCTCTGGTGGTTTCATAAACCTGTTTAATAAAAGAACTAATGTGTGTCTGTCTCCATACTCAAGCCTAGCCGGTGGTCCCTCTCGGGATACCCTCCCGGGGGCATGGTCATCTGCCACCGGCCCAGGGATCCACCCACTACTATATCAGATTCATTACAGATTGCTAACTCCTAGCAGAAAGTACATTAGGTTGCTATCTACGCAGTCTAGATAACATTGGATCTTTACAGATTGCTAACTCCAGTGGATCCGGCTTAATTTGGGATGTTGTTAACTCCAGTGGATCTGGCTTAAACCTGGATGTTGTTAACCCATGGATCCGGCACATCTCTCTGCCTTGCAGGCTATACCGGGCCTGGCCCAACACATCTCAGAGCAGCAAGAAACTTTGGAGAAACTTACTGCAGCATTTCATCAGCTACACACACAGAAGATACAAAGCACAGTTTCTAACCAAGAAGGTCAGTTACAGGAGGTAACTTTAAAGACTGCTGTACTACTGGCGGTTCCTATCCGCTTTTCCGGAGGAATCCAGAAGACCTGGTGCTTTCTGCACCAGTGCTGCATGCACTTCACCTTACAGCCAACTTTATTTCCCACGTCTTTTTCGAAGACCACCTTCATCCTATCATACTTGGATGGGAGAGCGCTGTCGTGGGCATCTACCTTGTGGGAACATAAGGACCCTATTTTGCAGGACATTGAAGGATTTATGGACTTGTTTAAATCCGTCTTTGATGATCCTGCTTGTAATTCTATTGCCGGTTTTGCCTTGGTGGACTTGAAGCAAGGCAACAGATCACTGGCTGAATTCGCCATAGAATTCAAGACTCTTGTAGCGGAACTTCGCTAGGACCGCAACCGTCTCAAGACTCTCTTCTGCAAAGACCTGGATACCCGCTTAAATGATGAGCTGGCTGCTCGCCAGACACCTGACTCGCTGGAAGAATTAATATCCTTGGCCACTCGGATTGATCACCAGCTCCGAAACAAGGTGAAGGAACTCCGGCCTAAGTTGTTACTTGGGTTGAAATAGGCTAGTACTACCACTGCACTTCGGATGGTTCCAGTATCTTCTGCTGCTGATAAAGATGAACCGATGCAACTTGGTCATGGACACTTGACCTCCAAGGAGAGAAGATTTCGGAAGAAACGTGGTCTGTGCATGTACTGTGGTCAGCCTGGCCGTGATGCCTCTACATGCCCCATTTTGTCCGGGAAACGGACGGGCCTAAGTCCCACGGGAGGTCTGTTTTTAGGCCTTACCCCGTCCTCTCCTCTGCTCTCTCTCCCAGTCTCCTTGACCTACGGACTAGTCACGGTTCAGACTCCTGCCCTGGTGGACTCAGGCGCAGGAGGCAATTTCATTCTCAGACATTTAGTGGAATACTTGAGGATCCCTCTCATCAAATTAAAAGATCCACTACTGTTATCCTCCATTCACGGCGAGCCCTTACCGGGCAAAGTAACTTGCGGAACCATACCAGTTACGCTTCGCACCGAAGCGCTCCATACGGAAACAATCTCCTTCTTTGTACTGGAAAAGGCTATGCATCCTATCGTCCTGGGGGTTACCCTGGCTGCAAATGCACCAACCCCAATTTGACTGGGCATCCCTGGATCTCTCACGATGGGGCCCAGAATGTCATGGGAGGTGCCTTAAGGAGATCTCGCCTATCATATGCATGCCTACGACTCCAGCGATGCCAGGACTGCTGCCCCAATACGCATCCTTCGGGGATGTGTTCTCCAAAGAAGCGGCTGATATTCTTCCTCCACATAGGCCCTATGACTGTGCCATAAAACTGAAACCCAATACCAAGCCACCGAAAGGATGGGTGTATCCTCTCTCAGTTCTTGAGAATAAAGCTATGTCGGAATACATTGAAGAAAATCTCCAGAAGGGTTTTATCCGACCATCTAAGTCGCCAACCGGCGCAGGCTTTTTCTTTGTGGGGAAGAAGGACGGTACCTTACGCCCATGTATCAATTACCGAGGTCTAAATGAGATCACGATCAAAGACCGTTACCCCTTGCTGTTAATCTTGGAGCTCTTTGACAGGCTGCAAGGGGCCAAGATATTTTCAAAACTTGACCTGAAGGGGGCCTACAACCTTATTTGCATACGGAGTGGCGATGAGTGGAAAACAGCCTTCAATACGCGAGACAGCCACTTCGAGTATCTTGTAATGCCGTTCGGGTTGTGCAATGCGCCCGCCATATTCCAAAATATGATAAATGACATCTTGCGGGACCTGCTGTGGTCTACCTGGATGACATATTAATCTTCTCCCAGGATTGGACACTCACATTACAGATGTCAAGCAAGTACTCCACTGTCTCCGTGAACACCGGCTGTACGCCAAACTCTCCAAGTGTGAGTTTCTCAAAGACTGTGCCTTTTCTAGGCTACATAGTATCGAAAGAAGGCTTTCAAATGGCCCCTCACAAACTTGAAAGTATCAAGAATTGGTCTCAACCTACCAGCCTGAAGGCCTTGAGGAGATTCCTGGGTTTACCATCTATTATCAAAGCTTTATAAAGAACTATTTCTCTTTAACCGTACTCTTGACGGCGATGACTCGCAAGGGTGCCAATGTTTCAAAATGGTCCACAGAGGCCATTTCCACGTTCAAGAAATCGAAGACTGTCTTCTCCACAGAACCATGCTTACGGCATCCAGACCCCAACAAGCCCTTCATAGTTGAAGTTGATGCTTCAGATGTGAGGGTATGGGCTGTGTTGAGCCAAGCGGGAGACTCAAAAACATTACGACCCTGTTCATTCTTCTCACAAAGATTTTCTCCAGCTGAAAAGAACTACGGGATAGGCAACAAGGAGCTCCTGGCAATCAAGCTTGCATTCGAGGAGTGGCGGCCATGGCTCGAAGGTGCTCAACATCAAATAACCGTCTTCACGGATCATAAGAACCTTGATATCTCCGCCATGAACAACGTTTGAATTACAGACAGGCCAGGTGGTCTTTATTCTTCAACCGTTTTGATTTTGTAGTTAAGTATCGACCTGGAGATCGAAACACCAGAGCAGACGCGCTGTCTCGCTCGTTTCACTCAGAAGATGTGCCTGATGAACACAGCACATAATAGATCCGAAGAAGATATCTCTAGCAACCAGCCAGTCTGTTTCCGCTGGTGATGCCACCATCTCTCATCCAGCAACTTCTACTGGAGAGTCATCTTTAGAAGTGGATCTTGGACATACCCCAACATCACCACTTCCACTGAAATCTTCAGTGACGTCCACAGCAGCTCAATCCATTGCTGCTGATATCATCAATAACACTCTGCAAGATTCTTCCAAATCTCAAGATCCACCTGTCTTCTATGAGGAAGACAAATTAGAAATTAAGATCAAAGAGATTCTGGATGTTCATAACAGAGGCAAGACTTTTGAATACCTTCTGATTTGAGAAGGCTTTGGCCCCGATTTATTCTCTTGGGAGCCTCAGACCAATATCTTGGACAAAGAGATGCTTCATCAGTTCCACCTTGCGCATCCTTCTAAACCAAAGCCTGATACCCGAAGAGAACGCCCTTTGAAAGTGGGTACTGTCGCACCCGTCGCTGCTCGATGCCCTCACTCCACCTTCTTTACCTCTGTGGCGACTCCCTCCGGTTCTGATGGACGGGTCTGATGGACGGCTGGCTGCCGCGGCATCTCCATGCCGTCTCCCTCCGGCGTCCCCGGACCGGCTCTACGTTGCAGATCCACCATGTTGCCTGAAGACCTAGGGCGCGCACGCTCTGATTGAAGTACCAGCAAGGGCGCGAATCTCAGGGGCATCCCCTGAGATGACGTCATCCGCTTCCAGTATTTAAAGGTCTCTAATTCACTATCTAATTGAGTTAGCAAGGAGTGGAGAAGATATGGATACGGATCCAGCTACAATTCCTCCAAGCTACTCTGCCTCCTCGGACTTACCAGAGGTACCCGCTCCTCAGAGGCCTCACTCTTTTCTTTACTTTCAGGTTACAGATAGGAACATGGGTCCTCACTCCTCAAGGACCCATGTTCCTGGACACTCTGAAGATTCTCTACTACCTGGAAGCTATCGCTGCTACAAACAATTGTGAATTACCATCACTCTCTCAGAACACATGGAACCAGGTACTCGCTCTTCGAGGGCCTAAACCTTTTCAGCTTCTGAGCTTCCTTGAGACCTTATGTGAGTTTTGTCATCTAGTTCTGTTCATGAACTCTGCCTACTCTGCCTACTCACTTTCTACAGTTTCTCAACAGCTCAGCCATCCTGGATCAAGGTTCCAGTACCTGAGGGACTACAGCCCTGCCGGGCATATCAGCTCACTACTGCCACCTCTGGTGGTTTCATAAACCTGTTTAATAAAAGAACTAATGTGTGTCTGTCTCCATACTCCAGCCTAGCCGGTGGTCCCTCTCGGGATACCCTCCCAGCGGCGTAGTCATCTGCCACCGGCCCAGGGATCCACCCACTACTATATCAGATTCATTACAGATTGCTAACTCCTAGCAGAAAGTACATTAGGTTGCTATCTACGCAGTCTAGATAACAATGGATCTTTACACAAAGTGGGTGGGCCATGGCTCACCCAGGCCCTCCCGTGGCTACGCTACTGTCTGGGCTGTAGGTTACTCCCTGAGTCTTTAGAAATCCTGGTTCACCTCCCCTGTGGTCAGTTTTTGTAGAGGTTACTCCCAATGTACACAATGCCAAGCTCACCTTCATACAACTTCTGATTTGGCTCATTTTTTCCCCACAGGAGGTCCCACTCCAAATCCACTTCATACTCCTCACTCCTTTTACTTCATTCTCTTTCCCTGTCACTTGAGGACCCAAGAGGGGTCCTGGATTGTCATCTCTTTCTGACACAGAAGCCTCAAATTCACTCTCTTTAGAAGCTGTTAAGCTTTCAGACACTGGAGCAGCTATGAAGTCAGTACAACCGCCGGTCAATTGGAGCATAGTGCTAGTCTCAAGCTCTCTGGAGAAACAGACAGCCGCAGCCTCTCTCCTAAGGCCCAGCAACACAGTTCTCAGAGAAAACTCCATGTTCAAAACCTCTTCTCTCTCTCTGTAATCCCTGACTTCTGTGGCACTTCTCTAAATCCAAGAGAGCGAATCGTATTCTCAGAGGGTCTTCCTCACTTGTAATCTAATTGCACACTTCCAGCAGTTGTTGTCCTTTCTCATCCCACTGCAAGTTTTAATGTGCACATTAAATGAAACCCTTGCCAAAATCAAACTCCAATACTTTTATTTTTATTTATTATATCAATTTCCCTCAGTTGGATTTGACGGGTGACGGTAACACTGGATTGGGCACAGCACTATGGGAGAGGCATCCTGATGGAAATATTAAGGAGGAAAACATGGGGTAAAGACTCAGCCACTGGACAGCCGGAGAAACTTGTCTGGCTAACTTTTCTGCTATTTAGTGATGCGGACATGCCGCTGAATATCCCCGGCTATCTTAAACACAGCTGGAGAAGTTAATCCTGGTAACTTTAGGACTGACAACCGGCTGACTTAGCCCCTGCAAATTGCACCAGACTGGATGCAATCTTATTCAGGAAAGTCAGGTGCAGTGAAGCCGTCAGGATTTCCAAATTCCACAGTTTATTTGGAAATAAAATATTGACCTCCATGTCCCCAAGAGAAAGCTGTGAGCAGGCTGTGACATTATGTCTAAAGTTGTTTTTTTTTTTTACATGCAGTCTCTTTTTCATAGATCTTGTCTCTAATGACTCCTCTGAAGAGACGGCTGTGCTCCAGCTTCCTTACCCTGCAGCCTTTCTCTCACACTGTCGCTGAATCGGATTCTTTACTTGTGAGATGTTGCTCTTAAATATTCCTCTAATCCGTCTCCTTCGATGTCACAGGTAAATAGAGCAGCTGTGCAATGCCTGCACTGCTCCCCCTCCTCGCCCCATTCACATTACGATCTCAGAACAAAATTGAACCATAATTCATAATAATTTCTACTCAAAATGACGCAAGCTTCCTGGACTGCATCCAATTCAACCCATCTCTCTAACAATTTTGGTTTTGCTGACTTTTGTAATGAAGGGCTCAGATATTTGCATGTTCAAATCTATATCTCTAATGTCTGTAACAAGGTATTATAAACCAGGTTCCTGCCCCTACAAGCTTATAATGTGTTGGAGCCTTAGAATGTGGACTGAGCTGCATCTGGATCTGAGTGAAGGGTTTAGGACCTCTCAAAAAAAAGGGTTTTCAACACTGCAGAGACTGCAGCCACCTCAGCCAAGGTGAAAGAATATAAAAATATATCAAAACCCTGGTGTGCTCTTCTGTGGAGGACAAATGCTCTGCAAGAGCCAGCATCCAGCACTCACAATGTACACAAGTTTGGAAAAGGGCTGTACTGTTTACCCTGCCCAGAGAAGAGCACTACAAAGCCAGCAGAAGAGGAAGTCAAAAAGATGCTAGGAGACCATTTAAGGTGGAAAAGGTGCAAACTGGCTGGCTCTGGGACGCGTGTTAAGTCCCAGAGCTTCGGGAAAGGGGCTGGGAGGGGCAGGGCAGGGTGGTCCGGAGGGCAGGGCAGTCCGGGGGGGGGGGGGGGGGGGCTAGACGCGACCGGCACAGTGGCCAGTGTGTGCTGACTGAGAGCTCAGTCACTTTCTTGGACTGCTGCCAGTGTGTGCTGACTGAGTGCACATTTACATTCTTTTGTTGCTGCTGCTGCTGCTGCTGGTGTGTGCTGACTGAGAGCACTGTTCTGTTTCCCTTTGAAAACTGCCCAAGGAAACAGAACCCACAGAAATTTGTTCCTGCATTTTTTGTGACCTACCAAACAGGTCTATCCAGTACCGAGCGGTAGGAAGAGCTGCGTTAGTGCCTGTGGCACCCGCGGTTGCCGCACGCACAGTGCAGCTCACCTACCGCGCGATCCTGAACACTAATTTTATTTAAATGTAAACCGCGTCCGTGAAGCCTTAGGTCCGCGCAACCCATTTTACTGGATAGAGCGCCTATACAGTATCCTGGGTGCGCGGGCCTAAGGCTTCACGCCACGCTGGTATCTGTCATTTCAAATGTCATTTGAAATGACAGATACCAGGGAGGAGTGGAGAAGAGATGACAGCGGCGAAGCAAAAAAAAAGCGAAAAAACCAAAAGCAAAAAGTAAGTCGCTTCGCCGCTTCACTCTTCCCTCCTCCCGGAGCAGGGCGCGAAAAGCAGCCTTGCTCCGGGAGGAGGGAAGCGGCGAAGCGACTTACTTCTTGCTTTTGGTTTTTTTTTTTTTGCTTCACCGCTGTCAGTGTCTCCCCTCCTCCCGGAGCAGGGCGCGAAAAGCAGCCTTGCTCCGGGAGGAGGAGAGACACTGCGGCGAAGCAAAAAAAAACCAAAAGCAATTTTGGGTTTTTTTTTCCAAAAGCGACAATTTTTGTTTTTTCCCAAAAACGACTTACTTTTGGGATCTGTCAAGATCCCAAAAGTAAGTCGCTTTTGGACGCCTGCACAACTTACTTTTTTTTGAAGCCATCAGCAGAAACACGATCGTAGCTCCTCCTGACGAAGACGAAGATGGCCGCCTGCACGGGGGAAAGCGTACAATTGGCCGCTCAAGACGTGGCGTCACATCCCGTGACGCCAAACATCGTGACGTCACGTCTTCAGCGGCCAATTGCACGCTTTCCCCCATGCCTTCGTTGGGAGGAGCTATGATCGTGTTCCTGCTGATGGCTTCAAAAAAGTAAGTTGTGCAGGCGTCCAAAAGCGACTTACTTTTGGGATCTTGACAGATCCCAAAAGTAAGTCGCTTTTGGAAAAAACCCAAAATTGTCGCTTTTGGAAAAAAAAACCCCAAAATTGCTTTTGGTTTTTTTTTGCTTCGCCGCAGTGTCTCTCCTCCTCCCGGTGTCTCTCCTCCTCCCGGAGCAAGGCTGCTTTTCGCGCCCTGCTCCGGGAGGAGGGGAGACACTGACAGCGGCGAAGCAAAAAAAAAAAACCAAAAGCAAGAAGTAAGTCGCTTCGCCGCTTCCCTCCTCCCGGAGCAAGGCTGCTTTTCGCGCCCTGCTCCGGGAGGAGGGAAGAGTGAAGCGGCGAAGCGACTTACTTTTTGCTTTTGGTTTTTTTTTTGCTATGCCGTTTTTTTGCTTCGCCGTTGCTTCGCCGTTGCAGTCTCCGTGGCAGCCCCAGTCCGGACATCGGAGGGGGGCTGCAACGTTTTTTTCGCTTTTTTTTTTTTTTTTGGCTTTGGGAGCAGGGGAGAGGACTGGGGCTGCCACGGAGACCGGCACCCATGATCGTGGCCGGGGCAGGTGAGCGGGGGCTGGGGGAAAGCTTGCCACCTACCCTTACCCCTGCCTCTACCGCAGGGGTCAGGGTAGGCGGTAAGTTTGCAGGTTAAACGCGCGACAAAACGGCAGGGAAAACTAGCGATAGTCGGGGCGCGGGTTACGGGATGCTAGGGAATAGCTAATTCGCTCGTTTGCATGCAATATGCATGCCGCGTGCGGAAGGGGTTGCCCGGGGAATTTAGGACGCGGTAGGAGTAGGTTAAAGGGGATTCAGGATCGCAGGAAGGGCTAACGCGGCCGGAAAGTGAGTAAAAAGCGGCTTAGGAGCAGGGGAAACGTGGCCGCACTTTACAGGATAGAAGAAAGCAAAGACATGAGCTAAATGCACAAAGACATTTTTTTGCCATTAACAATATGCACAGCTACAAATGGTCCTTCCCCCGGCCTCCCCCTGCCCCGGGAATGCCTCCACGAGAACTCGGGAGCAATGCTTTTACCTGCCTACAGAATGGGCAATGTTTAGAACGTTGTTCTGCCCAGATCAATAGCTCCCGAGCCTGCTCCGATCATGCAGATCAACCCACATGCACCAAAGCAAAAGGAAGGAGAACTTCTGAACACCATTGTTCATAAACTGGCTGATTTTCCTGGCAGAAACACTGCAAAGAGCTGCATAAAAAAATTAGATTTGCTCCACTCATAGAGGATTTTACATTTTAATAATTCATTCTCACCGCCAAGACATCAGCTCAAGAAAAGCCCAAATATAAATCCAGAAATCAAAGAAAGAAAATATACAAGAGAGCAGAATCCCCTCATTTATAAATACCTCACATTTTGCTGAGAATAAGAGTGTTCAGTTTTGGCGGGTAACTGACAAATTGAATCATTTGTATTTATTTTAAAACATTCATAGCCTACTTATATGGTGCCAGTCCAGATAAGCAGATTAAAATACATCAAAATATACAATAAACAGTGGTAAAATAAAACAGTAAAAGAACACAACTCTGACTGCTTCTTTACAAAACAAACACGTTACATCAGTACTCAGTTGTCAATAGATTCACCAAAACTTCCTGGAAAAGTAAAGCTTGTATTTTCTTCCTACAAAATGATATTAATGAGTTATTTAAGGACAGTTTTCCAGAAATGATGATGGGAAACCTGTGATCTGGGATGCTCTGAACATTCCTTAAGTCTGAGAGCATCACAGAGTGAAAAATCAGAAGAACTCGATCGAAGCCTGGTGCCAACGAGCTGTGACCCTGGGGCAATTACCACCCCTGCAAAATGAGAAAAGCCAGAAGAAAACTTATGAAAAAGCAATAAAGCTGACAGAATGGTGACAGTAAGCTAAAAGGAGAGAAACATTACTCAAATAAAGATCATCATGGAGTCCATAGAAGTAATCCAGGGATAGCGAGCAGAGCCTTTTAC
This sequence comes from Rhinatrema bivittatum, assembly GCF_901001135.1. Taxonomy (NCBI): domain Eukaryota; kingdom Metazoa; phylum Chordata; class Amphibia; order Gymnophiona; family Rhinatrematidae; genus Rhinatrema; species Rhinatrema bivittatum. The sequence goes on from NW_021820702.1 coordinate 279,646, forward strand.
AGCTCTGCCTGCCTAGGGCTCCTGAAGATTTAAAGAAACAATAATACTATAAACTCTTTCTTTTCCAGTCCTAGAAAGAAAATAACTCTGAAAACAAAAGGACCCATTGACTTGGGCTGAAATTATTCTGGCTTTTAAAACCTTCACACTTAATAAATCCCCAGGACTTGGTGGGTTTGTTGTGAAGTTTTATAAAATATAAAATAAAGGGAAGGAAGCAAGATGGCTACCAAAAATGGAGGCTGATGGAGGATGCTATTATCCTGTGCCTAAACTTCTATAGATGACTTTTGGGACTCATGGACAGTGAGAGGAAGCGGTAGGCAGTGGTTTCCTCTGGAAGCCCTGTGCCATTTTGGGGCCCAAGAGTTGTGCATGCCCTCTGTTGGGGCTCTTCAGATTTTGCCAGTAGAGTCCTCCTTTGAAGTGGAGCTCTCTCTGAGTTCTGAGGACCACCAGTGCAACCAATCAGTGGCAGCTTGATCCTGCCGTCCTTTGAAGTACTCTGGAGGCTGCTTTGAGTGCTGATTCCTTGGAGGTCTGGGCAGTGGCAGATTAGTCTGTCCAGTGGGTGATTTCGGTTGGGGACTGACTAGGCACTAGGGGATCTAGGTGGCTTCTGGAAGTGAGCGTTGACCCTTAGAGATGAGCATGTGCGCTGTGCAGTTCCTCTGACTGGGGCCTTGCAAATCATAGAAACATAATGGCAGAAAAAGACCATCTAGCCTATCCAGTCTGCCCAGCACATTTTCTACGACTGTAACTGCTGCTCCATGCAAGTTACACCCAAGCCTTCTGTTAAGGTAATAATAATCAAAACCAAGTAACTGTCAAACCCATAACAAAATTACTGCTAGAAATATTTTTACAGGGTGAGCAGCCTTCCTGATGATTCAGACAATGCTGCTTCACATGCTTTGCTTTTAGACTTGGCCAGAGAAGCAGTCCTGCACTTTTTCGCTAATGTCATCATATGAGTACCCCAGACCATAAACGTTAGGGCTCGTGTTGGTTGTCTTCTGACTCGAATTCCCATTTTTTTTTCCTCCAGCCCCATCATTGAAGTGGACAGCAATGTTGCAGTTGGGTTAAAATCATTAAAGCTAATTGATTAAGGGTAGTAACTGCCGCTCTGTGCAGGTTTCCCCCATACACCCTTTTCTTTATTTCCATGCTCCAGCCTTTAGGGATCCATAGTGTTTATCCTATGCCTTTTTTGAGTTCAGTTGCTGTTTTTGCCTTCATCACCTCTTCCAGCAGGGAATTCCAGGCATCCACCACCCTCTTAATCAAGAAATATTTCCTGATGTTACTTCTGAGTTGTTCCCACTGAAGTTTCATATCGTGATTCCTAGTTCTACTGTTTGCTTACCAACAGAAAAGGTATGAAGATCATGCATCATTAAAAACTTTCAGGTATCTGTTATTATGTCTCTCCTGCACCTCCTCTCTTCCAGGGTATACAGATTCTTTAGCCTTTCATTGTAAATCTTCCGATACAGACCCCACACCATTTTTGTCGCCCTTCTCTGATCACCTCCAGCTTGTCTGTATCCTTTTACCAGAACCAAACACAGTACTCCAGGTGAGGCCTCACCAAGGCCGTGTATAAGGGCATCACCACTTCCTTTTTCTTACTGGTTATTCCTTTCTCTATGCAGCCCAACATTCTTCTGACTTTATCTATCACCTTGTCACCTTGCTTCACCACCTTCAGATCATCAGACACTATCATACCAAGGTCCCTCTCCCAGTCTGTGCACATTAGTCTTTCACCCCATCACATACATCACTTTTGGATTACTGTACCTCAGATGCATGACTCTGCAATTCTTGGCATTGAATCCCAGCTACCAAATCTCCAACCTTTCATAAATCACTTTTCATTCTCTCTACTCCATCAGGCCTGTCCACTCTGTTGCAGATCTAGTATCATCCGCAAATAGACAAACTTTACCTTCTATCACTTCCGCGATGTTGCTCACAAAGATATTGAGCAGAACCAATTCCAAACCTGATCTCTATGGCACTCCACTTAACATGTTTCTGTCTTCACAGGAGGTTCCATTTACCATTACACACTGTCTCCTGTCAGTCAACCAGTTTGTAACCCACTCCACCACATTGGAGGCAAGTGGCCTAAGGTATTGGCCTTCTAAGCATGGGATTGTGGGTTCAAATTCCTACCTGATGTGGGGTTTGTTTTCCAGAGATGGTTTTCAAGGGTGATGATTCGGATAAACTAAAACAAAACGAGGTGAACCTCGAAGATGTATTTATTTATTTATTTATTTATTTATAACTTTTTCTATACTGAAGTTCAGGTAACAGAGTTACTTATCACTCCGGTTTACATTGCAACAGATATAAATATTAAACAATGACAACAAGTGTCTTACAGAGAACAGGGAGAGACAACTTGGATGACATAACTGGGAACAAGAACATTACAAACTATTAATGCGAAACAAGTCCATGGAGAGGGAGATTAGCTATTGGTGTCTACAGTCTGTGGGAGTTGAGGAGTACTTAGTAAGTTATGGGAATGCTTGACCGAATAGCCATGTAGTAGGCAAGACTGACAAACTGAAGAGTAGCAAATCACCTGGACCAGATGGTATACATCCTAGGGTACTGAAAGAATTCAAAAATGAAATTTCAGACCTATTAGTAAAAATGTGTAACCTATCATTAAAATCATCCATTGTACCTGAAGACTGAAGAGTGGCCAATGTAACCCCGATATCTAAAAAGGGCTCCAGGGGTGATCCAGGAATTTGTAGACCATTGAACCTGACTTCATTGCTGGGAAAATTCATGGAAACTATTTATTCTAAAGAACAAAATCAGATAACATATAGATAGAAATTATTTAATGGGACCCAGCCAGCATGGATTTACCCAAGGGAAGTCATGCCTCACAAATCTGATAATTTTTTTGAAGGGGTTAATAAACATGTGGATAAAGGTGAATTGGTAGATGTAGTGTATTTAGATTTTCAGAAAGCATTTGATGAAGTCCCTCATGACATGTTTCTAGAAAACTTAAAAGTCATGGGATAAGAGGCAATGTCCTTTCGTGGATTGCATACTGGTTAAAAGAGAGGAAACAGAGAGTAGGATTAAATGGTCTGTTTTTACAGCAGATAAAGATTAAACAGTGGAGTGCCTCAGGGATCTGTACATGGACCGGTGCTTTTCAATATATTTATAAATGATCTGGAAAGAAATACGACGAGTGAGGAAATCAAATTTGCAGATAACAAAATTATTCAGGATAGTTAAATCAGAAGCGGATTGTGATAAATTTCAGGAGGACCTTGTGAGACTGGAAGACTGGACATCCAAATGGTAGAGGAAATTTAATGTGGACTAGTGCAAGGTGTATGTAGGGAAAAATTTGCTGTAGTTACACTATGTTAGGTTCCATATTAGGAGCTGCCACACAGGAAAATGATCTAGGTATCATAATGGATAATACATTGAAATTATCAGCTCAGTGTGCTGTGGCAGTCAAAAAAGCAAATAGAATGATAGGAATTATTAGGAAGAGAATGGTGAATAAAACAGAGAATGTCATAATGCCTCTGTATCGCTCCATGGTGAGACCGCATCTTGAATACTGTGTACAATTCTGGTCACCGCATCTCAAAGAAGATATAGTTGCGATGGAGAAGGTACAGAGAAGGGCAACCAAAATGATAAAGGGGATGGAACAGCTCCCCTATGAGAAAATACTATAGAGGTTAGGGCTGTTCAGCTTGGAGAAGAGACGGCTGAGAGGGGATATGATAGAAGTCTTTTTAATCATCAAAGGACTTGAATGGGTAAATGTGAATCAGTTATTTACTCTTTCAGATAATAGAAGGACAAGGGGGCACTCCATGAAGTTAGCAAGTAGCATATTTAAAACAAATCGGACAAGATTCTTTTTCATACAATGCACAATTAAGCTTTGGAATTCATAGCTGGAGGATGTGGTTAGGACAGTTAATGTAATTGGGTTTAATAAGGTTTGGATAGTTCCTGGAGGTGACATCCATAAACTACTATTATTCAAGTTGATATTTATTTATTTAATAATTTTTATATACCGAATTTTCATGCGAGCATATCAAATTGGTTTACAGTAGTTTGCAAATATTCATTTAAAAATATTTGCATTTCCAAAAGAAGAAAGGAAGTAGCTACATAGTTTCATAATGTACATAGAATAGTAAATTAAAATAGTAGGCTAAATAATCCAAAAATGTAATCAATTACAGAGACAGTCTAGTAGGAGTAAAGATAATAAAGTAAAAAATATATACATTACCTTGGTATAACATCAGTAGTTTGAACTCATTCTGTTAACAGTTCTTGGAAGACTTGTTTAAAAAGCCAAATTTTAATGCCCTTTTTAAATAATTTGATATCTGCTTCTAATCGTAGTTCCTGTGGAATAGAGTTCCATAATTGGGGTCCAGCAATAGAGATAGTTCTTTATCTTACGTTATTTAGATGGGCAATTTTAGGGGAAGGAATTGGCAACATACCTGTTCCTGTTGATCTAGTAATTCTAGAAGGGATATGGAAATGAAGTGATGAAGTTAGCCATTCAGTTTTTTCATTGTAAGGGGTTTTATGAATTAGGGACAAGATTTTATGCTGGGCCCTGTATTTGACAGGTAGCCAATAAGTTCCTTCAATATTGGGGTGACATGTTCGGATCCTCTTGTTCCTGTCAAAAGTCTGGCTGCTGAATTTTGCAGGAGTTGCAAAGGTCTAGTAACATTTGTGGGTAGGCGTAAAAATAGTGAGTTGCAGTAGTCTAATTTTGACAGGACAAGTGCCTGTAAAATGGTTCTAAAATCTTTTGGGAATAGGAGGGGTTTAAATTTTTTGAGGATATTTAATTAAAAATGGACCATCGTTATGATTTTTTTAACGCAAGGTTTCATAGAGAATGCGCAATCTATGAGGATCCCTAGATCTCGTACTTTCAGGGAGATGGGGTCATTTTTTGCTGCTTCTTGAATTTCAAGCTCTTTCGTCTTGCTTAATTTGGGTGAGATGTATAGTATTTCAGTTTTATTAGTGTTAAGGGAGAGATTCATTGGGTTAATACCTTTTCAATGGCAGATTGGTATATGTCCCAGAGCTTAAGAGTTTGGTCGATAGATTTTTGGATCGGTATTAGAATCTGAACGTCGTCAGCATAGATAAAATGAGTTAGTCCGAGGCCTGATAGAATTCTACACAATGGGAGCATATAAATATTAGAAAGGGTTGAGGATAGTGAGGATCCCTGAGGTACTCCATAGTGGAGATTGACTGGTTGGGATTCGTTATCAAGAAATTTTACTTTGAAGGTTCTATTTTTTAAGTAGGAGTTAAACCATTTCAGTGCGGAGTCTTTGATGCCTATTTTGTTTAGTCTGTCAATGAGGATTTTATGATTAACTGTCAAAGGCTGCTGAAATATCTAGCATGACTAGGAAGTAAGTTTGGCTGTTATCGGCTCCTCTAAGGATAATATCTTGTAGTGAAGTCAAAAGGGTCTCAGTACTAAAATATTTTCGGAAACCATGTTGTGCCAGATACAGGGTATGCTTCTCAAGATACTCTGTTAGTTGATTGTTTATTAATTTCTCAAGAATTTTTGAAATAAAAGGTAAATTAGAAATGGGTCTTAGGTTTGAAAGATCATATGAATTGGATTGTGGTTTATTTGTGATTGGTTTCACTATTGCAGATTTTAAAATGTGTGGGACATTTGCTTCAGAAAAGGATAGGTTAATTATATCGGCAATAGGTTTGGAGACTATATTGGTGACTGTTTTTAGGAGGTTGGTTGAAATATGGCCAACTGGATGAGCAGATTTTAAAACCTGCGCGCGGGCGCAGATTTGTTTGCGCAACCAGGCGTGAACAAATCTACGCCCGATTTTATAACATGCATGTGCAGCCGCGTGCATGTTATAAAATCCAGGGTCAGCGCGCACAAGGGGGTGCACAATTGTGCAACTTACGCGTGCCGAGCCGCACAGCCTGCCTCCGTTCCCTCTGAGGCTGCTCTGGAAAGAACGAAGGCAGGCTGTGTGGAGCGGCCTCAGAGGGAACTTTCCTTCCACCCCCCCCCCCCCACCTTCTCCTCCCTTCCCCTACCTAACCTGTCCTACAGCGCTACCTAGAACCCCCCCCCCTTACCTTTATTGAAGAAGTTACACCTGCCTCCCGGCAGGCGTAACTTACGCACGCTGGCCGACGGCCGGCCCACGATCCCGGGCACAGTGGCAAATGGTCGCTGTGCCTAGAGGCTCAGGCCCCGCCCTGCCCCCGGACCGCTCACGCCCCGCCCCTTTTTGCAAGCCCCAGGACATATGCACGTTCTGGGGCTTGCAAGCGCCACCGAGCCTATGCAAGATAGGCTTGGCGCGCGCAGGGGCAGGCAGGGGCAGCTTTTCGGGGGTTGTGCACATATCTTACGTGCGTAACCCTTTGAAAATCTGCCCCTTAGAGGATAGCCACTGCTATTACTGCCTTTAGTAGCATGAGATCAGTTTAATGTTTGGGTACTTGCCTGGTGCTTGTAACCTGGATTGACCACTGTTGGAAACAGGATGTTCGGCTTGATAGACACTCAGTCTGATGCAGTATGGCAACTTCTCACGTTTTTAGGTTCCAAGCTTCTCATTTTATTCCTATGCGATACCATATCAAAAGATTTGCTGAAATCCAAGTAGATCACATTGAATGCTCTTCCTTGATCCGATTCTCTAGTCACTCAATAAAAAAAATAAATGAGATTTGCCTGACAGGAACTTCCGTGGTGAATCCATGCTGCCTCGCACCCAACAACCCACCAGATTGTAGATAGTTCACTATCCTTTCCTTCAGCAGATTCTCCATTAATTTTCTCACTACCGAGGTAAGGCTAACCAGCCTGTAGTTTTCAGCCACCTTTCTGCTCCCACTCTGTTTTAGCAGGACCTCCACTGGTCTTCTCTAATCTCACGACATCACTACCGTTTCCAGGGATTTCTGAACAGGTCACTCAGCGGACCCCCCAGCACATCTCCGAGCTCCTTCATTATCCTGGGATGAACCTCATCCAGCCCCATGGCCTTGTCCACTTTTATTTTCTTTAGCTCTTCCCATATATTCTCTTCTGTAAACGGAGTTTGGTCTATTCCATCCCATCTACGGTCCTATCAACCAACAACGGTCCTTCTCCAGGGTCTTCTTTAGTGAACACCAAACTGAAGTATTTGTTTAATATTTCTGCCATTTCTTCATCTCTCTCCACACATTGCTCCTTGTCACCTTTCAATTTCACTATACCACTTTCAGCCTCCCTTCTTTCTCTGATATATCTGAGAAATGTTTTGTGACCTCACTTTCCTCTTTGGTTTGACCTTTCTTCTGCTTGACCTTTTGCTTTTCTGATTTCTTTCTTCATCTCCCTCAGTTTCCCAAGGATTCTTTTCTGTGTCCTCTTTTTCAGATCCTTCCAGTCAGCACATCCAATGTATCTAACCTTACAATTCATATCACTCCCTTAGAGATCCCCTGTATTTATCCCATGTTTCTTGAATTCAGATACCATTTTTGTGTCCACCATCTCCACACATCCACCATCTTCACTGTAAAGAAATATTTCCTAAGAATACTCCTGAGTCTACCCCCTTTCGACCTCATCACATGACCCCTAGTTCTAGATCCTCCTTTCCATTGAAAAAGGCTCACCTTCTGTACATGGAAACCTTTGAGATATTTGAAGGTCTGTATCATACATCTCCTACACATAATTAGGCACAGAAACCAGGAAAAGGCAGCAATGGCAATGGCGCAGGCAGAAGAAAGGAAGCAATAGTGAGAAAGAAGCAGTGGCAGGTTGGAGTACAAGCACCAGAGGGGGTGAGCCTCAGCATTGGCCTGGACAAAGGAGGGAGCCTGAATGAAAGAGGGAGCGAGCAATCTTGGGGAAAGGTAGAAGTGAACTGATGGACAGAGAGAAAGCTTGATAAAGTGGGGATGATAGACAGAAAGCTGGGGGAGGGTCTTGCTGGTGTTAGGGCTCTTCGGCTTGGAGAAGAGACGGCTGATGGGAATATGACAGAGGTCTATAAGTGGAAGTGAAGTGGAGTGGAACGAGTAAACATTAATCAGTTGTTTACTCTTTCAAAAAGTGCAAAGACCAGGGGACACACAATGAAGTTACTAGGTAATACATTTAAAACTAATAAGAGAAAACATTTTTTTACTCAACACATAATTCAGCTCTGGAATTCATTGCCAGAGGATGTGGTGAAAGCTATTAGTATAGCTGTGTTAAAAAAGGTTTGGACAAGTTCCTGGAGGAAAAGTCCATTAACAATTATTAAGGTGGAGCTGCAGAAATCCACTGCTTATTCTTGGGATTGCAGCTTGGAATCTCTCTACTCCTTGGGATCCTGCCAGATACTTGTGACCTGGATTGGCCACTGATGGAAATAGGATGCTGGGCTTTATGGACCTTTGGTCTGAAATAGTATGGCAAGTCTTATGTTCTTATGCAAGTGTGCTGCTATAACTTATTTTATTTATGGATCTATTGTTTATTTTGGCTGAGTTTGGACCTTTAGGTCTGAATTTTCAAAGGCATTTTTGTGCATAAGAAATGTTTTCATGCACATGATTGCTGTAAAATAACCCATGGGGCTCTCTGCATGTAAAAGTAATTTTGTTACCCAGATTTGTGCTTATGTTACTTGAACTGGGAAGCAGTGTTCTGTGTAAGGGAGGGGGAGATGGGGCTTAGTTGCAGTCTTTGATTTCAGAAAGTTTCTCGAAAGTTTACCTGCACAGGTGGCACTTGAGAAGAGCCAAGATGGCTTGTACCAGGCGCATTTGTGTGTGCTCCAAGGGGTAGATTTTCAAAAAGCGCGCCTTCGCGTACTTTTGTTGGCGCATCAGGTGCAAACAAAAGTACGCTGGATTTTAGTAGATACGCGCGTAGCCGCGCGTATCCGCCTAAAATCCTGGATCGGCGCGCGCAAGGCGTGCCGATTTTGTGTAGCCGGGCGCGCGCCGAGCCGCACAGCCTGCCGCTGTTCCATCCAAGGCCGCTCCGAAATCGGAGCGGCCTCGGAGGGAAACTCGCTTTCGCACTCCCCTCACTTCCCCTCCCTTCCTCTATCTAACCCACCCCCCCCGGCCCTATCTAGACCCCCCCCTACCTTTGTCGGGGGATTTACGCCTCCCGGAGGGAGAAGTAAATCCCCGCGCGCCAGTGGGCCTCCAACACACCGAGACGGGACCTGGGGGCGGCTCCAGAGGGCGTGGCCACGCCCCCCGGACCGCCCCGGGCCAAAACCACGCCCCCAGGCCCGCCCCAAAACGCCACATCCCGCCCCCAAAACGCCGCGCCGATCCGACACGCCCCCGACACGCCCCCCTCGAAAAACCCCGGGACATACGCGAGTCCCGGGGCTCTGTGCGCGCCGGTAGGCCTATGGAACATAGACGCACCGGAGCGCACGGCCCTGCTCGCGTAAATCCGGGCGGATTTACACGAGCAGGGCTCTTAAAATCCGCCCCCAAGTGTCTTATCCACAGATTTTTAAAGCAAATGTAAAGGCAGAAGTTTGCTTTGAAATTAGATATAAAATGTGAGTGGAAACAGAATGCACACACTTTACCCAATATGCACAGATGTAAACTCTCCCTTTCATTTTCTAGCTATTTTAGATTTAAACCATTGACGTGTGGCTTCACTTGTGTTTATCTAAGTTCTTTTACCCCACCTTGGTGACTTTCATATACAAAAAGGTGGATAATGCATTATAATAATAATATTCACTCCTTCTCAGTGGGGGCGGAGGTTCCCTGTTCCAGGTACTGGTGTGCCCCTGCCTCCAAGCACAGCCTCACAGTCTCTGCTGGAGGGGAGGATGCCTTTGTTTGACCAGTGGACACTGACCCAGGTGCTCTTTTCATCCCCTGAGCCCCAGATTCTTCTTGTACACTGATTTACTATCAAGTGATAATTTGAATTTTGGTTAGATCACTCTCTCTTAGTTCTCTTATGAAGGGGGAAAATAGGACGGTATTCAGGACTGCTCCTATTATGCATGATAAGGCATTGGTGCAGTAAAATACAACTGATTGTCCCCACTGATTGCCCTAATAAAATCCAAAGTTGAAGTCCCCTGCACACCTTGGAGAAAAGCCAGGACTAGACAGACCTGATCCTTATCACATAGATCTAGTTGGCAACTTTATCAAGGCCTGACATAACCAGCAGCAGGAGAAAGATGATGCTATAGCTTGCTACAGGACAACTGATGTAAAGTACAGCTGCAAATCGGGTGAAATGCTGGCAAATCTTCCCAGTTTTATTTAAGTTTATTGCCTGTAAGTCAGTGTTTCCTCTGAGAATAAAGCTCTCATCTTGTTTATTGAATTTCACTTGACTTTTCAGTTTGCTTTGTTTATTGGTGATGGCTCTGTGCAAGTGCAGGGGCAGACTGCCATCATCTCAGAGAAGCATGTAGTGAAAGAATAAAAAAGTTACTCATAGCAGCCTCCAGCCTCAGGGCCTTGTTCTGCCATCCCTCTCTGTGCTTGTGACTTCAGATTTCCCATGGGATAAATGAGTACAGGGCATACACATGGGATGAATTCCAGAACAGTTTCTGTCATAAATTGAGATGGGGGAGTAGCCTTGTCAATGCAATCTCCTGCTCTTTCTTTTAAATATCTATGAGAACTGGAAATCCCATCTGCCAAGGTTATCCAGTGGGAGTATTGAGAGGAGAAGATCATCTTGCTGGTGGCTGAAGAGGATTGGTAAGTATTGATCTGGAAAATTTTAGGACTTAAAAGTTTAAGGGAGAGGTGAAATAGTGTGGCATATTCTTTTTAGTGTGTGTGTCTGATATAAAAACAAAAGCCAAGATAGTTAATAATTTATAGTTTGTGAGTGTCTGATATAAATGCTAGCCAAAGGTAG